>NC_135226.1:1820846-1843346 GCF_052324685.1 Brachyhypopomus gauderio
GTCGTCACATAATCAAGTTTAAGACGTTTAAAAAATGAACAGTCTAAATAAACATGTTACCAAGGACAACACAAGAAGAGTCTGCTGCCCTACACAACCCAGACGGACTGAGCCCTCTCTCGCGTGTCTTTTAGAACATACCTATGATGTTTTGGGTCATCTCCGATTGTCTGTCCATTGTGTGTCTGTCGAGTTTGTTGCTGCTCTGCACATCAACCGTCGTCATCTCAGTGTGTCTGGGGAGGGACGGCTTGCTGTTTGGTATTGACATGGGATCACTTCATGCTCCTGGTGACTCGAATGGGAGGGGCATCTCCACTTACCTTTCCGTGACAGGTGTGAAGTGAAGCACAGGTAAACTTCACACCAGCTCTGAGCTTACAAGCTCTTTAATAATAGACAAGTTCAAAAACAATGGCCTTCGTCTTTGTTGGACGCCATACAGTACAGTTCTCTTATGCTGTTATCAGAGAGGCCTTAATGAAGGATGAAGATCGGAGAGAATGGGTGTTGGCACACAAACACAACTACAACTCCCAGAATCCCCAGCATGGACTCAAACATTCCAAATCATACTATCGATCCCTTGTGTCCAATTATTGTCCGGCTCTTTAAGTTGGTCTGTTTAGTCTCTTTATTGTGAAGTATTGCCATTATTCTGTTGACAGACCAAGCGTGTTTTTCCTGTTACTGCTTATGTTTTTGAAGCAATGTTGTTTGTTTTCCGTCCTTTCAGCCTATTCCTATTTGGGTTTGTTTACACAATCTGATAGCTCTGCTGGTTTCGACCTGGACTGGTTATTCTCCTTGGTGTTATTCTCCTTGATGTTATTCTCCGACGTTTTGACGCTCTGCTTTTGACCCTCTCTCTCCTTTTGATCATGTTTCAGGATTACTCTGAAATTACCCAGTGTACTCAATGTTAGTGTTAAATGAATAATGATAAAACCAGTCTATTCAATCTAAAGTTAGTGTTAGGGCTAGGGTAAAGTTTAGGGTTAGGGGTTAGGGCTAGGGTTGGGGTAAAGGTTAGGGGTTAAGGCTAGGGTAAAGGATAGGGTTAGGGGTTAGGATTTAGGGCCTGGGCTGTTTAGCTTGATTAGACCAAGAATGTTTCTTGGTCAGTCTCTGATGTTTTTACGACGAGTTCATAACATTTCCTTGTCACGTCTAACTCTGCTCGTCACCTCTGTATCTTGGTTTCGTGCCCCCTTAGTTTCATGTTCGTTTGATTTTCCTTCAGACAAGACAATTGTATGGAGCCCCGCCTCTTCCTTTAAACCAATAGACAATCGTATTGAGCCCCGCCTCTTCCTTTAAACCAATAAAGACCATTGTATTGAGCCCCGCCTCTTCCTTTAAACCACGAACATTTCTTAATTTTCTTCCTTTGAACCAGTGGAAGCTCAGTGCTGCTCAGCAGGTTGCCTTGGTGACAAACGTTCCGGAAGCCCAGGCTGATTTCCTGGTGTTCTCTTGTGCAACGGCGGTGCGAACTGCACATTTAGTCTCCTGCTTACAGATGCACAAAAATGACACAACACAACAGTCCTGGAGCACAGAGCAGCCAAGCCACTGGAATGGGGAAGTTCATGTGCCTGTCATGCAGCCATTACAGTGCTGCCTATGTAATAGTGTAATAGTGTTGACTCTGTAACAGTGCTGCCTATGTAATAGTGTTGACTCTGTAACAGTGCTGCCTATGTAATAGTGTAATAGTGTTGACTCTGTAAGTGTTGTCTCTGTAACAGTGTTGCCTATGTAATAGTGTTGACTCTCTAAGTGTTGTCTCTGTAACAGTGCTGCCTATGTAATAGTGTTGACTCTGTAACAGTGCTGCCTATGTAATAGTGTAATAGTGTTGACTCTGTAAGTGTTGTCTCTGTAACAGTGTTGCCTATGTAATAGTGTTGACTCTCTAAGTGTTGTCTCTGTAACAGTGCTGCCTATGTAATAGTGTAATAGTGTTGACTCTGTAACAGTGCTGCCTATGTAATAGTGTAATAGTGTTGACTCTGTAAGTGTTGTCTCTGTAACAGTGTTGCCTATGTAATAGTGTTGACTCTCTAAGTGTTGTCTCTGTAACAGTGCTGCCTATGTAATAGTGTAATAGTGTTGACTCTGTAACAGTGCTGCCTATGTAATAGTGTAATAGTGTTGACTCTGTAAGTGTTGTCTCTGTAACAGTGTTGCCTATGTAATAGTGTTGACTCTCTAAGTGTTGTCTCTGTAACAGTGCTGCCTATGTAATAGTGTAATAGTGTTGACTCTGTAACAGTGCTGCCTATGTAATAGTGTAATAGTGTTGACTCTGTAAGTGTTGTCTCTGTAACAGTGTTGCCTATGTAATAGTGTTGACTCTCTAAGTGTTGTCTCTGTAACAGTGCTGCCTATGTAATAGTGTAATAGTGTTGACTCTGTAACAGTGCTGCCTATGTAATAGTGTTGACTCTGTAAGTGTTGTCTCTGTAACAGTGTTGCCTATGTAATAGTGTTGTCTCTGTAACAGTGTTGCCTATGTAATAGTGTTGTCTCTGTAACAGTGTTGCCTATGTAATAGTGTTGACTCTGTAAGTGTTGTCTCTGTAACAGTGCTGCCTATGTAATAGTGTTGACTCTCTAAGTGTTGTCTCTGTAACAGTGCTGCCTATGTAATAGTGTAATAGTGTTGACTCTGTAAGTGTTGTCTCTGTAACAGTGTTGCCTATGTAATAGTGTTGACTCTCTAAGTGTTGTCTCTGTAACAGTGCTGCCTATGTAATAGTGTTGACTCTGTAAGTGTTCTCTCTGTAAGTGTTGCCTATGTAATAGTGTTGACTATGTAAGTGTTGTCTCTGTAACAGTGCTGCCTATGTAATAGTGTTGACTCTGTAAGTGTTGACTCTGTAACAGTGTTGCCTATGTAATAGTGTTGACTCTGTAAGTGTTGTCTCTGTAACAGTGTTGCCTATGTAATAGTGTTGACTCTGTAAGTGTTGTCTCTGTAACAGTGCTGCCTATGTAATAGTGTTGACTCTGTAAGTGTTCTCTCTGTAACAGTGTTGCCTATGTAATAGTGTTGACTCTGTAATAGTGTTGACTCTGTAATGATGACTGGCCTCAATTTGTACAGGGCTCAAAAATGACCCAACAGTATCATATTTCATCTGGTAAAGTTTACAGGACAACTCAGAATGTCCATTACCCCAGACAGTTTAACAAGAACACAATGACATGTGCTGCAGGACCAGAAATTCCAGTAAACCTATTCCAGTAAAACTGATAATTTTACAAATTCAGTAAAAATTAACACACTCTTGGAATAGTCGTGAGTCGTGAGTTAGCTTTTGACAGAAGAAACCATTGCATACTGAATACATTTGATCATACACAGCTTTAATTAATAAGGGCAAATGTCAATCACACAGTTCAGTGTGCAACAGTAAACTCCACTTCTGGGAAGATAAATAAGTTACCTTACACCAGGGTGTTGTACACAGAAAGAGATTCAATGACAGGCAGGTAACTGCTCCTAGCTCTGTCTCGCTATCTCTCTGATTCTCATGACTGCAAAATATGCATTTGAAAACAGGCAGAATTATATCATGTGGAAGCATTGCTGAATGTTACATGTGAGCATTATTGTATGAGTGTGTTTAATCTGCGATAGTTGGAGTGATGTTTTAGTTACAGACACCAAAGTCAAGTGTCAAACTGTTTCATCATAAACTTGCGGCTGACTTCGTAGGCCAGGAAGAGAGCTCCGTTAGCGGGAAACGTGCGGATCAAAGTTGGTGTCAGGCCAGAATACAGTGCATACACTCCTGAAAAACACAACCAGGCAACTCATATTACAACACTTGTGTTTTAACGTCCAACGTGCCCTTCACATGTGAGCAATACAGAGAAAAATATTACCTAGAAACATACAATACTAGCAACTCACTTTCAGAAGACAATTTCAGGCAATAACGTTCAATCAAGACATAACATATTTTGTAAATACAAAACATTTAATTGTGGTATTGTCAATTAAGTGTAAAGTCAATGACTACCTTGAAAAACTGTAAAAGGTTTGTGCACGTTAATATTAACATCTGTTACCTTCATGCCGAACAATGCTGAGGAAAGTCTTGATAAACCCTTCTTGTTTGCCGGCCAGCGACAGAACTTGAATGCGGGACTTCACACAGTCTATAGGATACACGACGGACCAGAGCAAGGCCCCTCCAAACCCCCCGCTGAACATAAGCGGACCCACCCCTGCAAACACACACACACTTCACTTAGATGCCCCTCTAACAACACCCACGATGCCTATGTCAACAAAGATCATAGTCACACCATTTGACCTTTTAAACAGACAAAGCTAAACTTAAAGAAAAAAAGATGCCACCTGCATCAGGTACGGTGAGCCCGTTTTAGATCAAATATGCTGGTGTGGAGCAGGGAAACAAAGCATTGCCCAGGCCTGCAAAACCCAAGTTACCCAGGTTAACTTGTCTCTACTATAGACAGTTACCTATGTCTGCCTTGTCTCTGTTATAGACAGGTTACCTATGTCTGCCTTGTCTCTGTTATAGACAGTTACCTATGTCCCCCTTGTCTCTGTTATAGACAGATTACCTATGTCCCCCTTGTCTCTGTTATAGACAGGTTACCTATGTCCCCCTTGTCTCTGTTATAGACAGATTACCTATGTCTGCCTTGTCTCTGTTATAGACAGGTTACCTATGTCTGCCTTGTCTGTTATAGACAGTTACCTATGTCTGCCTTGTCTCTGTTATAGACAGTTACCTATGTCCCCCTTGTCTCTGTTATAGACAGTTACCTATGTCTGCCTTGTCTCTGTTATAGACAGGTTACCTATGTCTGCCTTGTCTGTTATAGACAGTTACCTATGTCTGCCTTGTCTCTGTTATAGACAGTTACCTATGTCCCCCTTGTCTCTGTTATAGACAGTTACCTATGTCCCCCTTGTCTCTGTTATAGACAGTTACCTATGTCTGCCTTGTCTCTGTTATAGACAGGTTACCTATGTCTGCCTTGTCTGTTATAGACAGTTACCTATGTCTGCCTTGTCTCTGTTATAGACAGTTACCTATGTCCCCCTTGTCTCTGTTATAGACAGGTTACCTATGTCTGCCTTGTCTGTTATAGACAGTTACCTATGTCTGCCTTGTCTCTGTTATAGACAGTTACCTATGTCCCCCTTGTCTCTGTTATAGACAGGTTACCTATGTCTGCCTTGTCTGTTATAGACAGTTACCTATGTCTGCCTTGTCTCTGTTATAGACAGTTACCTATGCCCCCCTTGTCTCTGTTATAGACTGTTTACCTACGTCCCCCTTGTCTCTGTTATAGAGTGTTTACCTATGTCCCCCTTGTCTCTGTTATAGACTGTTTACCTACGTCCCCCTTGTCTCTGTTATAGAGTGTTTACCTATGCCCCCCTTGTCTGTTATAGACTGTTTACCTATGTCCTCCTTGTCTCTGTTATAGACTGTTTACCTATGCCCCCCTTGTCTCTGTTATAGACTGTTTACCTATGTCCTCCTTGTCTCTGTTATAGACTGTTTACCTATGTCCTCCTTGTCTCTGTTATAGACTGTTTACCTATGTCCCCCTTGTCTCTGTTATAGACTGTTTACCTATGTCCTCCTTGTCTCTGTTATAGACTGTTTACCTATGTCCTCCTTGTCTCTGTTATAGACTGTTTACCTATGTCCCCCTTGTCTCTGTTATAGACTGTTTACCTATGTCCCCCTTGTCTCTGTTATAGACTGTTTACCTATGTCCTCCTTGTCTCTGTTATAGACTGTTTACCTATGTCCCCCTTGTCTCTGTTATAGACTGTTTACCTATGTCCCCCTTGTCTCTGTAATAAACTGTTTACCTATGTCCCCCTTGTCTCTGTAATAGACTGTTTACCTATGTCCCCCTTGTCTCTGTTATAGACTGTTTACCTATGTCCCCCATGTCTCTGTAATAAACTGTTTACCTATGTCCCCCATGTCTCTGTAATAAACTGTTTACCTATGTCCTCCTTGTCTCTGTTCATTGTTTTGGCAAACATGGATCGACTCATCTCATATCCTCCAAAGAAGCAGAAGTATCCTGGGAATTCTCGCACCATGGTTGAGGTCAGGCCTTGATAAAAACCAAGAGGACCATTTGTCTTCAGGACATTTTTGACCACTGACCACACTGTGCTGAGAAGAGAAGACATTCAGAAAGAGTTTTTCATCTGGACATAATTCTACACATGAAGGATGTATGAACAAATCACCCACACCATATATGTGGCTATACCACACGTAATAAAGACACTCCGCCAGGCGTTCACAGGTACCTCTTATGACCACTGGCGACCTTTCCAGACTTCTCCAGTTCATGCATGGCCTGCAGACGACACTTCACCAGCTCTGTGGGACACACCACCAAGGACGAGAACATGGAGGCAAAGGAGCCAGACAGGGCCTTCTGAGCATTCCTGGAACACAACACACACCGCTCAGAACCCAACACACACCGCTCAGAACACAACACACACCGCTCAGAACACAGCACATACCGCTCAGAACACAGCACATACCGCTCAGAACACAACACACACTGCTCAGAACACAACACACACCGCTCAGAACACAACACACACCGCTCAGAACACAGCACATACCGCTCAGAACACAGCACATACCGCTCAGAACACAACATACACCGCTCAGAACACAACACACACTGCTTAGAACACAACACACACCGCTCAGAACACAGCACATACCGCTCAGAACACAACATACACCGCTCAGAACACAACACATACCGCACCGAACACAACACACACCGCTCAGAACACAACACACACTGCTTAGAACACAACACACTCCGCTCAGAACACAACATACACCGCTCAGAACACAACACACACCGCTCAGAACACAGCACATACCGCTCAGAACACAACACACACCGCTCAGAACACAACACACACCGCTCAGAACACAACACATACCGCACCGAACACAACACACACCGCTCAGAACACAACACATACCGCACCGAACACAACACACACCGTTTAGAACACAACACACACTGCTTAGAACACAACACACTCCGCTCAGAACACAACATACACCGCTCAGAACCCAACACACACCGCTCAGAACACAACACATACCGCTCAGAACACAACACATACCACTCAGAACACACCACACAACGCTCAGAACACAACACACACCGCTCAGAACACAACACATACCGCACCGAACACAACACACACCGCTCAGAACACAACACACACTGCTTAGAACACAACACACTCCGCTCAGAACACAACATACACCGCTCACAACCCAACACACACCGCTCAGAACACAACACATACCGCTCAGAACACAACACATACCACTCAGAACACAACACACACTGCTTAGAACACAACACACTCTGCTCAGAACACAACACATACCGCACAGAACACAACACACACCACTCAGAACACAACACACACTGCTTAGAACACAACACACTCCGCTCAGAACACAACATACACCGCTCAGAACTCAACACACACCGCTCAGAACACAACACATACCACTCAGAACACAACACACACTGCTTAGAACACAACACACTCCGCTCAGAACACAACATACACCGCTCAGAACAAAACACATACCGCTCAGAACACAACACACACTACTTAAATCACAACCCACACTGCTTAGAACAACACACACAACTTAGAAACAACACACACCACTTAGAACACAACACACAGCGCTCAGTCACCTCACACTCTAGCAACAGACGTGACAGTAAACACTGCAAGACTACACTGCCAGGACATCTTCCACTTATCACACAGATATACCAGTCTGTAATAACCACCCTCCGGGCATGACTTTTAATCACTAATTCAGCATGCCTGCACAAGCACAGCTAATTATCCAATTAGTCCATCAGCTAACCCACACACTAAGTGATGGTTACCACATGTCTGGGAAATATCTTACGTGAGCTCAGATCCTTTGTCCAGTCCTAACACCAATCGCACGGTCTGCTGGCAGAAGCCGTAGCTCATGAAGAGGACAGCGTTCTCGGAAACGCTGGTCATCAGGGCAGGGACGGTGCCGTGGTAGAGGCCGCGAAACCCCACCTGCCTCGAGACGGAGACGAAGCAGTGGATGAACCCTCGATACATGTTGGGAAACGTCTGCATCTTCACCTTCGCTGTGTCAAACGGCTGGCCACACAGCACACATGCTGTGCCACCTTAAATGAACACAAACCACAACGCATGCTGTACCGCCTTAAATGAGGACAAACCACAACACATGCTGTACCACCTTAAATGAACACAAACACTACCCTACTGCCTTGTGACCTGTCTAATACAATTACGAATATTACACTGTATTACTTGGTATATGGCCTGCACACTAAAAAAAATCTAAAAGATGTTTTAGCTTGGAAAGTGAATTAGCCCGACTGCTCAAAAGACAGCATAAAAATAACCTGTGTTTTACATTGTATTCGCATACAGTCAGACTAATTCCTACTTAAGTTTTATTTTAATTATTTTATTGGATTACCTATATGTCAAAATAATAACTCATAACCAGGCTCTAAGATACAACATACATTAAAGTGGTAATCTCAGTCAGAATATGTTTAGTTAACACTAGTGAGGTGAAGAAGGTGAGAAATGATTGATCTGCACTCAATGTACCACAGATTCCAGCTGACAGATCTATAACAGCCTGGGCGGCCATGACCCCCTCACAGTGTTGGCGCTACCACCTGTGAAATACAATCATTTAGCATTACACAGCCAATTCACATTGACTATAATTTGTCATTAAAGAAAACATTGGAGCTTTAAAAAACCAATACGTTTAATACCCCCTAAGAAAACACACCCCCACCCCACTGACTGCTGCCGTGGTCGAGCAGAAACGAAAGTAACACACGAACGGGACATAAACACACTTAATCAGAACGAAAGTACACGACACACCGCACAACGTTACACAACTCATCTACACATCAGCGCTTCATGTTAATGTGAAATATGTACAAACAAACAGACTGATGCAAAACGAAACTAAGATGCACAAGAGAGGCGGATGAACGTTATTACCACCAAACACGCGGGCTATATTTTATTACAAATATTATTATATATATAATACTTCTACTACGATTACTACAAATAATAATAAGATTATATTTAATTATCTTATGAAAACGTTAATAATCACAGAGAACACGCGCACAAGCGCGTTTGTACCACACGTACTCTCGCGCGCACACTAACATTTTATTTCACTTTATCGATAATTCTGTCCGCACGGAACCGAAACGGACCGTTTCTACTGTAAAGTTACACGGAGGCTCATCCGCTCTTGATGCCGACGTCCTCATGAAGAACTTAAAAAAGGCGAAAGCTGTAATCCAAACGTAAAAGGTCCAGTACCTCGAACACGCACCTGAACTCCCTGAAAGTGTCACACGGTACCGTAAGGGCGTGGATGGACCGCGGGACTTACGGTACCCGGTGGGTTCCTGCTTCCTGATGCGAGGTCGCCTGGTGGTTCGGCTGCTGGCGGCTCGGTAGTGAACGGTTCTGCCCCTGCAGAAGGTCCGCACTCGCAGATATAGTGCGGAGATCTTTCCGGTCACATGCTGGGCGCGGATTGCACCATTCACAAAGTTATAACGCGTGACGAAAATCACGGACGTCGAACCCGCGACCCAGACCCACACGGTCTGCGGTACCGGCGCGTCGTAGCAGGTGTCGTACCGAACGTAGCGCGAGCGCCGCCGAACGCGTCCCTTCCTCGCGCGCGTGCGCGTGGACTCGGAACCGAAAGTAATCCCCGTTTACCGGAATTCAACACCGTTTAGAAGAACTAGACAAAGCCCCCCTTCAACAGGAATTTAGTACTAAATGTTGCGGTTCCACTTTCATTCCAAAGCGGAGGTAATCTCCGTTTATCGCACGCAGGATCATAATTTCAACAATACTTTATTTCAGTGTTTTATAACCAACATCAAAATGTATTTATATAGCGCTTTTTATAACACATGTTATCACAAAGCAGCTTTACAATCGTATGGGTCAAGATCCCTAATGAGGAAAACAGAGGCGACAGTGGCGAGGGAAAACTCCCTATGATGGTGGGGAATAGGAAGAAACCTCAGGACCAAGACTCAGAAGGGAACCCATCCTCCATTGGGTCGGCATTTATAGTTCAAATATAGTCCTAGTCCCACAGTCCTATAGTCCCACAGTCCTATAGTCCCACAGTCCTATAGTCCCACAGTCCTATAGTCCCACAGTCCTATAGTTATAGTTACAGCTCTAATTCCAGGCCAAGTAGTCACAGTCAGGGCCGTAGCAGCAAACTCTGGGCCCAATGTGAGTGGGCCACTATAAATACCAATAGAAGAGGGACATGAGCAACAAATGGGCTTCTCTCCCTTTCCAGGCCCTGGGTAGTCAGGTCCAGTAACCCCACCCCCCCGCACTACCACGCCCATGGACCCAGTCCCTGCAGTGCAGATAGTGCACCATGAGCTTCAGCGCGTCCTCTTGGGCCAATGGCACACCCAACCACGCCATCAGCACATCCACCATCTCCTATAGGCACACATGTCAAGGTTTTGAAATAAGGGGACATTCCCAGCATTCTCAGCCCAACCAAGGTCCAGGAAACCTGAAGACAAGTTTACAAGCGATCTAAAACTACTACCTGTCAACTTACCAAACACCTGATGTGCCTTCAGCGTTTGTGCTTGAAGGATTCTTCATGCTGACGGACGTGGTTCCTTTTCCAGGGACAGACACTAATATTGCAGCTACAAATCTTTCAAAAGGCGGTACTCTGCCCTACTCTTCTTTCGGAAAGTAAACTCGCTGTCCCATTTTTCAATATGTTTACACGAAGTCTTCACTTTTTTGGTAGGACCTCCTTCTCTCTCGTTACATTCATCCATCTCTGAGTTGATTTTCGGGTTTGTTGTTCCCGCTGTCAGCGCTAATCTCGCGAGAACTGACACTCGGTCCACTGCAGGTTACCATTCTCGCGATATATAATATATATATATATATATTATAATACGGGAAATTTACGAAAATAAATTAATTATATTAATACGGGAGGCCGACGGGAAAGAGGAGTAAAATACTGTACTTTTTTACTGGAGACTTGACAGATATGTAAACTGGTTATAGCGTCTGTTGGATTTCCTCTTGACTGACGACTTGACGGTTCAACACATTTTTCTTTCTTTTGAAATTTAAGATGAATGTGAAGTTGTATGAAAATAAATAAATACAGTAATAATAATAATAAAACATTTCCGACTTTAGGAGGCATTACATTCCTGCAAATTGACATTTACTGAAACAGGTAGTCTACTTTCCAATAAAAATTACAGATAGTATTATTCCTTAATAAGAAATATACTCATTATCATACCGAATTAAACCTAAACTAAATAAAGTTAGAACACCACATATTACACATAGTCTCGTTAGAATAGCCTAAACACGTATACCGTGTAAAGATTAACTTCAGTTTCTGTGCATGTAAAGTCAATTTTATTTGTATTCGTTCTGGTAAGAATTTCGCCGCTACCTTCACTACGCCTTTTTAGCGGCCTTCAAAATAAGAGTCCCCTCTCCTTTTTTACCAGATTAAGTAAAAGTCCTTTAAATTTTTAATCTCAAAACATACAAACACACACACACAGAGACACCCCGAAATATCAAAAACACATCAAGTCTTTTTGGGGAGAATTTACAATGTCTCTATAACTAAAATAAAAGCATGCTGGCTAAAATAATTTGACTTTGGAATAGGCATGTGCTGGTATACGGTGATACAGTATAGCATGATATTAAATATGGCATGGTAACGTTATCGTCGACACTGTATGGGACGACCGTTGGGACGCCTGTATGGGAGGACAGGTCTACTGCCATCTTCTGGTGAAATAGAAAAATAGCTTTTTTTGTAAGCATGTATTTTATGCTGTTGGTCAACAGTGCTGTCGGGCCTCATATAATTTTTGAGGCCGGTGTTAAATTTTAACGCGGGTCGCATTTGATTCACGGGCTGGACTTTGGACATGCATTAGCCACTATCACCATACCAGTATAACATTTACCTTAACAATGGTCATTATACCAGTATAACCATTACCTTAATCATTATCAGTATACCATTATAACCATTACCGTAACCATAATCATTATACTAGTATAATCATTATATGACCATGGCTTATTATGAGTGTGTTGTTGATTTTATTTCATTAAATAGGCCTATAGAATGCAACGTTTTTCAACAAACTTTATTTATTTATTTTATTTATTTATTTTTTAGCACAGATTTTTATTTAGTTTAGTTAGTTTTTCCTTGTTCACAGATGTAATTCTGTAAAGCAATCCGCTTATTACTTTCATTCTGTTGATCCTAGCTCCACATTATTTTAGCAATGTTATTTTATTGGACCCCACAGACGTGAATAACCCGTTTACGTTTCCAAACTACGTATGTTTCGTGCATTATTAGAATAAAAGTTTACCGGGAGCAGTGCCTATGCATCTTGTGGTGGGGAGTTGAATTCGGCTGCTTATGGTTCCTGTCCCCCCGTTACATCTAGAAGCATCTGGCGCAAGAGCTCGTGACTTCTTGCTCCGTCTGTGGCGAAGCTTCGCTTAGTCTCCCGTTATTTCTCTGGACTTTCGTTTTAATCTCGCGTGATTAAAAGTATCGTAGATGTCATAATAAAAATCGCGGACCACATAGCAAAAACACAAAAATAGCCAAATAAAACCCAAGACGAAAATTATAGGCTCGTGAGACATAAAATGTTTATCAAATACAAGTTATCAAATACACATTCAACTCAATTGTTTGTAAAATAATTAAAAGTCAAAATACAAACAAAAACTTTTATTTGAAAGTTTTTGTTTTATATTAACAGCATTGTGCATAATGTCATGTTAAAATGTCAGAAAATTGGCATGTTTAGTTATATTTACTACATAAATACATATACACTTGTGGATGCATTTAACCAACCATTCTGTGTTAAGGTACACCTGAAAAAAGACTTGGACTGAATCTGAAATGCTGTACTTAAGCAGTATGCACTAGATTTCTATGCAGTACTTTCTGCTCAACCATTAAAGCTGTGCGTTCTTTCAGCAGGAGACTGGACACTTTTCATAGTTAGAACTGACATAACCTAACATAACCTAAATTTTCAATACCAGGGTGGTGGACTGGGGATATTACTCAATTTTTTGTTTACGCAGTCTTGCCTCGTTCCGCTCAGGAACGCCCTCGAGCACGCACACGTACGCTATGGCGTACAAAAATCACCGCGTATCGCTAGAGGGCGCCTGTGAGCCGTGCAGTGAGTGTGCACTACTGTAGGGTCCTGATGTGATCAGGTGTGTGTGGAGATAAGTCTGTCACCAGAAACTGAACCTGAAAAGATGATTTGTTGAAAAAAATGTTTGTGAAATTTAGTTCAAGCTGAAGTTCAGGTTGAAATGTTCAAGTTAAAATTCAAGTTCAGTTTGAAATTCAGGTTTGGGTTGAAATTCAGGTTGAGGTTGAGAAATCAGAGTCAAAATTCAGGTAGGGAAAACATGGGGTGTACTTGGGCAGATCAAACAAACGTACCCTAAACCTGATCTATAATTGCCTTTGACTGGATGTAATCGTGTGAACTCTCTGCCTCCCTCATTGTCAGGCCATGACATGACATTGTCCACAAAACTGAAACTGAAAATAATGCTTTGATAATGCTTTGTTTTTTTAGATCTAAGATATATCTGCTAGAAAAATAATTATTTCTATAAGTGTCGAGTCAATACCACTAACATTAATTAGTTGGCTCAACTATTCAAAGACATTCTATCCTAATGCTATTTTCATTACCATTTACTAGTTTGGAACGTTGTTCAGTGAGTCATGACCAATTTCAGAAAATTTTACCTAACACATTTAGTTAGGTTAACTTAATGGAGTGAAAACTGTAATTATTATTATTTTACCATTTCATTGTTATTGGAGAAGTTGTTGCAAAGTATGATGTAAAAATGTCGTCTGCCTATTGATTATAAGGGAAATACAACAGAGTGTGCAGTGATCATCTGAGAAATGGATGTGATACACCTGAAATCAATCAATCAATCTATCAATCTATCTATCTATCTATCTATCTATCTATCTATCTATCTATCTATCTATCTATCTATCTATCTAAACCCACTTGAATGTTCCGTTTTTATTGCATGTATCAGCTGACTAGTCAAGCGGCTGCTGTCGAGAATGATTGACAGGTAGCCCGTCGTAGCAATTATTAGATTTGCCACAAGATGTCGCTATAGTCCTATGCACCGCATGTCAAGCTCTCGTAGGCTTTTTAAAAACAACTTTTTTCCTTTCCAAGTACGATTCAGTGTAAGCTATTAAATTCCAGGCTTTTGTATCTCCGGATGAAATTCAGTTCCGTAAAATATGTTATCTATTTTGTGATGCTATGGTCAGTGTTTCACTCAAGTATTACAGTTCTAAAACGTAAGCCTATTATTTTAGAAATATTTCCTTTAGATGGGGATTAGGCTTCTCGTAGCCACGTGAAGTCTAAAGAAACATCATTCAACTTTCCTGTTGTGCCCACTGTGGTCAGGTACCATTTGCCAGTGGGATATAAGCTGTAATTGTATTTTATAATTTTTATTCTTACATGTCTAACCTATTTTACCAAGTAATAAATGTTGGTAAAATAAAAAAAAACCTTTTGTCTAGAATGCCTCAGTTTTATCACTTTTTATTACGCTGTAATTATTCGACGTGTGTTCAAATATCACCCTTTTCCTTTCCCGACTCTGTTGCACTGCTCTCTCTACGCTTTACTGAGCAAAAAGACACGAAGTAGCACTAAAACTCTGGCATTTAAAGACGACTTGAAACACTACTACTCATACGGAGAAATATCTGAGGTATTTCAGGGATCAAAAAGCACTTAGAGGCAGGAGTGAGCAGCAGTCAGGCACTTTTCAAAAGGGGGCTGAAGAAAATGTGTTTACTAGTCGCGGAGTGAGGAAAAACATTGCGCTGTTTCGCTTTGAAAACGCGCCTGTGATTGGCGGCGGCGAGGTGTCAATCACGAGTGGGCGGCGCCGGCTGACATATGATCGCTGGTTCCAGTAAGAACACTTCCAGTACACGGGCAGGTCCACCCCGCCGCCGCACGGAACAACGTCAGGACGGGACCGCAGAACTTCTGGAGCAGAGCACAGCCTTCATATCCCGCCGTTTATGTGCCGGTTCCTTCCGCTCTTCTGCTTTTAAAGCGTTTCAGATGTAGGTTTGTGTGGGTTTTTGGACTCCCCCCCCCTCGGCCGCGTCTCCGTTGCGCACTTTGCGCGTCTCCGTTGCGCACTTTGCGCGTCTCCGTTGCGCCACTGCAACTTTCCCGTTGCCTTTTCTATGCAACTTTCATAAAAGTGCGCAGCATCGTCGGTACCATGGCGGAAGCGGCCCAGCAACAGATGGTGGAGATCGACCCGGACTTCGAGCCGCTCTCGCGTCCCCGTTCGTGCACCTGGCCGCTGCCCCGACCCGAGTTCGCCAACCCCGCCGACTCCAACACGTCCTCCCCGGCGCCGTCGGTGAAGCAGGAGGCGACCGGTACCGCGGACTTCACCGGTCTCGGACTGGTGGAGGAGAACGAGGACTACTGCGATGAGAAGCCCGTGGTCGTGTGCGGGGAGTACCGGTGCCGGGAGAAGTGCGCGCATCCGCAGACGCAGCGGCCGCAGGTGCTGGGCGCGCCGCCGCAGGTGTCCGCGCTCCCGTCTCCGGCCCAGAGGAAGAGCAGCTCGTCCAGGCGCAACGCCTGGGGGAACATGTCGTACGCGGACCTCATCACCAAGGCTATCGACAGCTCCCCAGAGAAGCGGCTGACTTTGTCGCAGATCTACGACTGGATGGTCAAAAGCGTACCCTACTTCAAGGACAAGGGAGACAGCAACAGCTCGGCGGGCTGGAAGGTATTTATGAAGTTATTGAGGAGTTTAGGGGCCGCTTATTTCCTCCAGAGACAACACAGCAGTGCATCTGCTTGTAAGTCTGAAGGTTTCTCATCAGGGACTGTCGGTAGTCCCCATGCAGGGTTTTTGTGTGAGGGCACCGGCCTGTCTGGAGGTTGCACATGGTGGTGTTCTGTAGAGACAACAGGTTACCAGCCACCGTGAGCTGTCATATGATTGGTACCGAGTAAACCCTCATACAAGGTGTTGGCTAACAAGAAGCTTCTGTGACTCTTGCCACATTTATAGCTGAACTGTGTGGTTAAGTGTGTGTGTGTGTGTGTGTGTGTGTGTGTGTGTGTGTGTGTGTATAGCGTTATTAAGTAAGTTAGGACAGACACCATCATGCTTTGAGGAGTTTCATGCCACTTCACAACCAGAGAAACAGGAAAAACAATCCAGTGTAAATCCATGGCAACTAGCTTGTGAGGGGGACCAACGTTATGTTGTTGGGTGTAGTAGCTCCTCACACAGGCACTATTAATAATACAGGCATATGTGTCCATGGCCCTGCGATTGTTTAAAAGAATGTGCATGAAAATGTACAGATCCGCTGGACCAGTGTCCTACCCCCTCACTAGAGTGTCCTACCCCCTCACTAGTGTCCTACCCCTCACTAGAGTGTCCTACCCCCTCACTAGAGTCTCCTACCACCTCACTAGTGTGTCCTACCACCTCACTAGAGTGTCCTACCCCTCACTAGAGTGTCCTACCCCTCACTAGAGTGTCCTACCCCCTCAACACTGTATCCTACCCCCTCACTAGAGTGTCCTACCCCCTCACTAGAGTCTCCTACCCCCTCACTAGAGTGTCCTCCCCCTCACTAGAGTGTCCTACCCCTCACTAGAGTGTCCTACCCCTCACTAGAGTGTCCTACCACCTCACTAGAGTGTCCTACCCCTCACTAGAGTGTCCTACCCCCTCACTAGAGTCTCCTACCCCCTCACTAGAGTCTCCTACCCCCTCACTAGAGTCTCCTACCACCTCACTAGAGTGTCCTACCACCTCACTAGAGTCTCCTACCACCTCACTAGAGTCTCCTACCCCCTCACTAGAGTCTCCTACCACCTCACTAGTGTGTCCTACCCCCTCACTAGAATGTCATACCCCCTCACTAGTGTGTCCTACCCCCTCACTACTGTATCCTACCCCCTCACTAGAGTGTCCTACATTCCACACACTTAATTTTTCTGTGAGTGGTGCAAAGCAGGTTCAAGGCACTTTGACCTGGTCCCAGACGAGTGACGTCCAGATTGTTTTGGTTTGCGAGTCTTTGCTCCTCACCTGAGACCAGTGAGACACTGCGTGATCACCCCCCACCATAACTCCCACCTTCTGCTCCCAGCTGGGTTTCAGACACAGGTCACGAGAGCAGTGGTGAATGTGCCCCGCTGCCATTGGTAGTGTTGTGCTCGTAAACGCTGAGAAGTTGTTTAATCTCTGTGTATACAAACGGTGATTATTTCTGCCTCGCTGTCTTTGACCTGCATGCTGCACTTGCACCTTCTGCTCCCGTTCACTTGTGAGTGAGGTCTGTGGTCATCAGTTCGTGCTGTGCGTGTGAGAGTCAGCACACGGCTAGCAGCGCACACACACCCCCCTCGTCCGCTGTGTACGCACCTGCTCTTCTAAGTGTTTAGTACTATAGAACTGACGAATTTGTATGTCAGCAGTGCAAAAACCATCTAGTAAACTTGTCTTGCTATTCCGATCACGTTAAACACAACAGAAAGGAGGAAGATCTATCTGAAATATACACCTCTATCGTCTCTGAAACACCTCTACCGCCTCTGAAACACTTCCATCACCTCTGACTGCAGCTCTGAGTTACAAATGCAAGGTCCATAGTATCTACATGTGTATGCCACGTATCGGTGGCTAGGTGACCCAACAGATAGATGAGCACATCATGTCCTTTAAGTGTGTTTCAGTACTGTCTCTAGTAGGATTCAGTAGTAGGATTCAGTAGTACATTTAATCACATTTATAGTGCTTATTATACGTCATGTATATAGATATAGGCTCTGATAATGGGACGTGTGTGTGTGTGTGTGTGTGTGTGTGTGTGTGTGTGTGTGTGTGTGTGTGTGTGTGTGTGTGTGTGTGTTGGTCTGAGCCCCAGCCTGTATTGTCCTAACATGGAACGAATTCAGGTTAAGTCAACTCAGCCAACAGGAATTTACAGCATCTCAAATCTGAAAATGCATTACATTATAATAAATGCTCATTTAAAATAACGGATTATTGAAATTGGCTTTGATCAAGCGATCACCAGGTAACGGCACATCCTACTGGATAAGCAAACATCACTCTGTCAGTGACAATACGGGTGTAAAGGTGAGTGAGTGTGTGTATATGTGTGTTAGTGAGCGTGTCTGCATGTGAGAGTGTGGGTGTGTATGTGGTGTGTGTATTAGTGAGTGTGTGAGAGTGTGTGAGAGAAACAAACAAAAAATCTAATTGTGGTTGAGCAGTTTCTGTAACCATGGTCCATATCTCCAGCCCTTAGTTACCAGTAGCAAGTGACAGGAATGACATGGAATGATGAGGGAGTCTGAGTATGGTGTTGTATATCAGGAGGTAAATGAGGGAGTCTGAGTGTGGTGTTGTATATCAGGAGGTAGATGGAGGAGTCTGAGTGTGGTGTTGTATATCAGGAGGTAGATGGAGGAGTCTGAGTGTGGTGTTGTATATCAGGAGGTAGATGGAGGAGTCTGAGTGTGGTGTTGTATATCAGGAGATAGATGAGGGAGTCTGAGTGTGGTGTTGTATATCAGGAGGTAGATGGAGGAGTCTGAGTGTGGTGTTGTATATCAGGAGGTAGATGGAGGAGTCTGAGTGTGGTGTTGTATATCAGGAGGTAGATGAGGGAGTCTGAGTGTGGTGTTGTATATCAGGAGGTAAATGGAGGAGTCTGAGTGTGGTGTTGTATATCAGGAGGTAGATGAGAGAGTATGAGTGTGGTGTTGTATATCAGGAGGTAGATGGAGGAGTCTGAGTGTGGTGTTGTATATCAGGAGGTAAATGAGGGAGTCTGAGTGTGGTGTTGTATATCAGGAGGTAAATGAGGGAGTCTGAGTGTGGTGTTGTATATCAGGAGGTAGATGAGGGAGTCTGAGTGTGGTGTTGTATATCAGGAGGTAGATGAGGGAGTCTGAGTGTGGTGTTGTATATCAGGAGGTAGATGGAGGAGTCTGAGTGTGGTGTTGTATATCAGGAGATAGATGAGGGAGTCTGAGTGTGGTGTTGTATATCAGGAGGTAAATGAGGGAGTCTGAGTGTGGTGTTGTATATCAGGAGGTAAATGAGGGAGTCTGAGTGTGGTGTTGTATATCAGGAGATAGATGAGGGAGTCTGAGTGTGGTGTTGTATATCAGGAGATAGATGAGGGAGTCTGAGTGTGGTGTTGTATATCAGGAGGTAAATGGGGGAGACTGAGTGTGGTGTTGTATATCTGGAGGTAAATGAGGGAGTCTGAGTGTGGTGTTGTATATCAGGAGATAGATGAGGGAGTCTGAGTGTGGTGTTGTATATCAGGAGATAGATGAGGGAGTCTGAGTGTGGTGTTGTATATCAGGAGATAGATGGAGGAGTCTGAGTGTGGTGTTGTATATCAGGAGGTAAATGGGGGAGACTGAGTGTGGTGTTGTATATCTGGAGGTAAATGAGGGAGTCTGAGTGTGGTGTTGTATATCAGGAGGTAGATGAGAGAGTCTGAGTGTGGTGTTGTATATCAGGAGGTAGATGGAGGAGTCTGAGTGTGGTGTTGTATATCTGGAGGTAAATGAGGGAGTCTGAGTGTGGTGTTGTATATCAGGAGGTAGATGAGAGAGTCTGAGTGTGGTGTTGTATATCAGGAGGTAGATGGGGGAGTCTGAGTGTGGTGTTGTATATCAGGAGGTAGATGGAGGAGTCTGAGTGTGGTGTTGTATATCAGGAGATAGATGGAGGAGTCTGAGTGTGGTGTTGTATATCAGGAGATAGATGGAGGAGTCTGAGTGTGGTGTTGTATATCAGGAGGTAGATGGAGGAGTCTGAGTGTGGTGTTGTATATCAGGAGGTAGATGGAGGAGTCTGAGTGTGGTGTTGTATATCAGGAGGTAGATGGAGGAGTCTGAGTGTGGTGTTGTATATCAGGAGATAGATGGAGGAGTCTGAGTGTGGTGTTGTATATCAGGAGGTAGATGGAGGAGTCCGAGTGTGGTGTTGTATATCAGGAGATAGATGGAGGAGTCTGAGTGTGGTGTTGTATATCAGGAGGTAGATGGAGGAGTCTGAGTGTGGTGTTGTATATCAGGAGGTAGATGAGGGAGTCTGAGTGTGGTGTTGTATATCAGGAGATAGATGAGGGAGTATGAGTGTGGTGTTGTATATCAGGAGATAGATGGAGGAGTCTGAGTGTGGTGTTGTATATCAGGAGAGATTCTCTCCCACTCTGCTGAAGTGGTTCTCAGCCAGCTGGGACATCCATGTGTATCAGACCACCTGTGTGGTGCTGACGAACTTTCACAAACAGGACACACAGTACTGTACAAGAGTTCAGTGGCTACGCTCAGAGTGACCAATGAGAACACAGTTCATGCTGTTTCTCTCTCACTCTCACATACTCTCTCTCATTCTCTCACTCTCTCATACTCTCACTCTCATATTTTCAGTCTCTCACTCTCACTCATACTCTCAATCTCATACTCTCACTCTCACTCTCTCATACTCTCACTCTCACTCTGAATCTCACTCTCTCATACTCACTCTCTCACTCTCATACTCTTCACTCATCTTTTCTTCAACAGAGTAATTAATATTAACAGTAGACAACAAATTGAAATGAGACCGTATTGTTCTAGATTTTGGAGAGTTTTGTGCACTCTGGACAAGTCTCTTTGTGTGTGTGTTGAGTGTAAGCTGTGTGTGTGTGTGTGTGTGTGTGTGTGTGTGTGTGTGTGTGTGTGTGTGTGTGTGTGTGTGTGTGTGTTTTGAGTGTACGCTGTGTGTGTGTGTGTGTGTGTGTGTGTGTGTGTGTTGAGTGTAAGCTGTGTGTATTCAGAAGTCAGAAGGTCACATGTGACATACACAGTGGTGTGTTTATGTCAGTTCTTCCTGCTGAATGGACGTCACTCTGCTAGTGCAAATATTTGCAGCACATGGCCACCAATCATCAGCGGCTATCGTGCCTGGAATCGATTTTTCTTGTTCTACACCTCGTGACACCATCATCACAGCCAATCACCTGATGCTTTTTGAAAACAGTCAGAACTGCTTTTAAAACAAACAGCACCTAGGTCCTGGAGTGTGTCGGAACAGTCTCACGTTTCCTCTACATCTCGCATGACTGATGTCACTGCTTCCTCAGCATTGCATGGCAGGAGTGCTTCACTTTAACTTTGAACTCAAAGGAAATGAAGGTCTGTGATTTCTAACTGTTGGTGCCCTGGTTTGGGTCATCACAGCTCTGTGTGAACAAGGGCCGGAGATTTCCAACATGAGTGTGTACATAGGAACATTCTGTAAAGCTTTTATAAACATATAGTTATGAAAATGTGTTGATTGTCAACAGTTTTTTTTTTATTCTAAAGAATGTTAAACAGTATAAAATAACACATAAATACACAAAGCAGCAGAATACAGAAGCAGCTGTGAACACTAATGGACACTTAATGATCACTAATTAACACTTAATAATCACTAATTAACACCTAATAATTACTAATGAACACCTAATGAACACTTAATGATCACCATGAACACTTAATGATCACCATGAACACTAATGAATACTAATTAAGACTAATGAAGACTAATGAAACACCAATGAACACCAACGAACACCACTGAACACTAATGAACACAAATGAATATTACTGATTACTATTGAACACAACTGAATTACAACTGAAACACAAATGATTACTACTGAACTACAATGAACACTAGCGAGCACCGCCGAACACGAATGAGCGTGGCAGTGAAGGTCTGCGCTGTGGACAGTGAAGGTCTGTGCTGTGGACAGTGTCCTGATGGTGAAACGTCCACACTCGCGGGGCCAGGAGGCCAGGCCCTCACACCCTGCATTTTGGTTCTCAGAATGGCTTCTGGCCCCTCTTAGGGTTCCTGATGAATGCACATAATAAACACATCAGTGGCGGCTCTGCCCTCTTACTGCAAGCACTTCTAGTGGACTTGTAGAGTTAATTTAATATCCAAAATAAACAGTTCATTCTCGGCCGGCTGCTTCTGTTCTGGGCCTGTGCTTGTGCTAAGAATATCGGTGGGCTGGCAAACGGGAGACATCATTGGGGAAAACCAACGCCTCGAACATGAACCTCCCACTGGGAGTATGGAGCCCTGCACAGGGACAAGAGGAAGACCTGTTTACCAACAGGGCCCCTACC
>NC_135226.1:1848346-1855846 GCF_052324685.1 Brachyhypopomus gauderio
TTCTCAGTTCTCTGCCTGTATCACCCTGTAAACACATATATGCTGTCATGTCCTTTTGAACCGGCGGCAATATCGTACTCTTGTATATCTGATTTAAACTGGAGAGAACCGCTGTGACTCATGAATAGACTCACTCTGTGTGACTCACAAACAGACTGTCTGTGTAACTCATGAACAGATTCACAACCTGTGAGACTCACAAACAGACTCACTACCTGTGTGCCTCGCAAACAGACTCACTACCTGTGTGCCTCGCGAACAGACTAAATATCTGTGGCCTGATTTAAAGACATGGTTTATCCTTTTTTTTAGTCATTCATTAATGAATTGTTTTGTCAGTTCATATTCTTGTTGTGAGCCGATCTATATAAATGAGATATATGTATAGAAATGACACTCTTAATTAACTGGACAGGAAACAACTATACCAAATACTCTGAAGCGTTTTAGCATTTACCACATTATAGGAGAAAAACACAGCCACGTTTCCAGAGCGACCGAGTGACGTTTCCAGTGGAGATGGGTGGTCGGTGGGGACAAGGATCTGCAGGCATTGTGGGACATTTGCCATCATTCTGGGGTTTCTGTTCAGACGTGGAGAAGGAGATTTTACAGCGGCTGCGTGACACAGGCACACATGTGGATGGCTACAACCGCTCATATTTGACTCCAGTTCTTACACAAGGATTTTCATGAGTCTCACTACTAACAGGAAGTCAGGGCAGGATAAACTTGGTACAGAATGATGATGTCATCTGCAGAGGGAGGGGCTCTGACACCGGTCAGATGGCCGCTTTCCTGTTCTTCATCTCTTTCCTGTAGCTTTATCCTGGCTGGTGTGGTCTTCACCCGTTGCCTGTGTGTGGTCCAGGATTCAGGCCGTGTAGAGGCTGGAGGGAACAAGCATGATAAGACTGAACGAGGTTTTGAAGATGGCTGGAAGCCATCATACATGTCTTACATGTGCAGTGTTCTTCAGTGTTTTCTGGTGATGCTGATTTAGGTCTTGAAGACTTCTTGAAGAGTCTTTTTGAAAGATCCATTGCCTCAGTCTGAACTGGATCATTTTATATTTTCCAGGCGGTTAAGGCTACGTTTCAGTTAGTCACATTAATGGCCATAGTGGTAAAATTATGTCACTACATTGTTAATTCGGTGCAATTGTTGCATCACTGTGATGCAGCTGTGATGTCATTGTGATTTGCTGGTGTTTGTTCCTGTTTCACCACAGCGAGAGCCCAATATAAAAAGATGTATATCAGTGGCGACGGTCATAGAATGAGTACCTTTACCGTAGAGTTGTGTGTGTATTGCACTGAAGGAATGCTCTTTGCTCTGTGAAAAGCTTGGTTATGTTTCTTCCTCCTTCTCTCCGCTAGAGGCGTTCAGATTCTAGTTCTCCTGACCCTGAAGTAACGGTTTGCATTCGTAAGTGATAATGCACCTTAATGCATACGTCTGGCCATTGGTTTGGGTGTGGAGCACAAGCTAACTCAGACTCTTAGTCACACTTAACACGCAGTATTCCTGGGATGCAGTGTAATTACACAAAGCAGACATAACCTGTTGAGCGTGAAGCGTGTGCTGATGATGCAGTGAAACCTGTAGCCTCTCAGCGTCTGGCTGGCGACGGTTACGAGTGAGAAGTGGTTCTGCGGCAGAGGCAAAGTAACGTTAGACGTCTGTCCAGTTCTGTTACTATTATAGGTGACCTATTTACTCCTAGTCTCTAAGAAAGTACTGTGGAATCTTTCCATTGAAATGGTTGAACACCAAACAGGGGTGAAGAGTGAAAGGTCAGGGTGAAGAGTGAAAGGTGTGCCAGTGAGGGCTGAGCGCTAAACACCTTCGCTCAGGTGAAGCTGGATCATCTTCCAGGACAAGATGGAGGCTGGAGGAGTGTAGCCCAGTCTCACGCCCAGTGACTTCTGGAAAGTCCTCCGGCACGTTGAGCTGCAATAACCAGAATAACTTGCCACTCCCACTTCTCCTCCTGTCACTGCTGTATGAACACCAGAATTCATATAATTATTCATTAAAAACATCTTTTAAGTCCCCACACTCTTGATATGCTGCTGGTATGTCATCCCACACATCAGCAGTACAGGTTGCGTGAGTGAATGCCCACAGCACTTTGAGGTCTCCAGTGGCCGGGTTGTGACACCGTCCCTGGTGTGCAGTGTCTGAGCCTACACACGGGTGCTGTTCTGTGCACAGTGTGCCTGTAACCCACGCCCTGCCCGCCCCAGACCCCACCTCAGAACTTCCGCCTCACCAGTACTGACACGGACTACTGTGTCACTCTCACACTGGGTCTTTATACCAATACAACACAGCCAGTCTCTCCCCCCCCCCGCCCCCAGTACACACACATCCACACACACACACACACAAACTCCAAAATATCGTGTCCACCACCCCGACCGCCACAAACAAGGCTCTGTCCATTCATGGCGTCTCTCCGAGCAGACAGCAGCAGCACAGACACTCACACGGCGGTAAGCAGAATTAGACTACGAGCAAAGGCAGTGGAGAAGTTTCAGTTTTACAGTTTTCTGTTTCTAAATTCATAGAGTTGTGAAACATTCATTTCTAATGAAATCCGGTGTTCAGTGTGTTAGTCAAACCTCGTCATAAATGCATTTGAGCGAAATCATTTTTCTTCACAGCTAATCTAAAGTATTAAAGGAATACTGTATTTAAAATGTGGCTGACAGTGAACGGGAGACAGATCGGTCAACATGAACTCTCCTGACCATTGAAAGACACTTGACTATCCTGCAACTAACACTTATTCCTTTTTAGCCATGTCAGTAACCTTGAATATTTGTTTAACCTGAGCCCCTGTAACAGAGCCAGTATTCAGCCCCACCAACCAGCTCGGCAAAATCCTCCTGCATGTGTCCCTCACGTATGTGTCCCTCACGTATGTGTCCCCAGGTCCCTCACACACAGGCCTCTGAGAGGCGTTTACTGTCACTACATGTGATGTGTACAGCACACGGGGGAAAGGTGCTGTGTGCCAGAGCTTCTGTTTCCGCTACAAGTCGCTCCCATAGCCGCCAGAAATTCTCTCGGTTTGAATCATCACCCGCTCAAGAGCTGCTGTCACACTGCGTCGTCAGTCGCACTGTTCTTTAGCGCAGTCGTCATTTAGAGCATCGCAGCATTCTTGTTTGTTTGCATCTTTGTTTCTTCAGCGTTTTAGAAGACGCTATTTCGTAGTAAAATATTTTGCGGGTTCACAGGTTTTTTCCGAAGCGTCCCAGCTGCACCGGGAGGAAAGCGTGGAGGTTTCTTTGCTTCCTCCTCTTCCTCTTGTTTTGTTATCAGAGTGGCACGTTGTGATTAGGAAACGTTAGCTCTTGAACCCGTCGTCTTGGCCGCCGCAGTTTGCCCTCGCCCTGCGGTCGGTGACTCTGGTGTTTTTGTGCCGAGCGCGCAGGCATTAACTACGTCGGTATCAGCGCTAGCCAGCACTTCCTGTGCGGATACTATGGAAGAGGAAGTCTGCTAATAGCAGCGCACACCCGCTATGCTGGACTCTCGCCCTTTGTCCCCAAACCAATGTCCATCACTGGTTCATTCCTGCCTGAATACCACAGAGGGGCCCCTTATAAGTGTCACTGAGTGCATCAGCTAATACACCTCACTACACACACACACACACACACACAATCAGGTAATTCCCTGTGCTACACAAAATTATACATTCAAATATACGCACACAACAGATTCCATTTGTTGCCCTACGTTACACTACACTACACAAATCACGGCTTGAGATGAATTTTCTTATTTTATGGCAATACCCGAGATTAACCAATTAGAACAATGTCTGTCAAACATCCAGAACTCCGGGTCCAGGTTCATTCTGAGGTGCCGAGCAAGCAACCTTCCTCTGTTCTTAACTCTACCCCAGCCTGTCCAGTTAAAGTAGTTAAACTGGTCTCCAGTATGCAGCACATGAACTCCAACTACAAACACACTCCTCTATATGTACGACTGAAGTCAGTCAGCAAGTTTCTGTATTTGTTCATTTGCAAAAACGAATCACTATTTTAAAATACGTACTTAAGGACTGAGTCCCCTAACCCTGGAGCCCCTAACCCTAGACCCAAACCCTAGCCCTGGAGTCCCAAACGCTAGCCCTGGAGACCCCAACCCTAACCCTGGACAGCTATATGTGTACTTTGTATCATTGTGTGCTCCTCATCATTCTGTGTGTGTCAAAGTCAAATGTATTTATATAGGCTAGTGCTTTTTACAACACATGTCACAAAGCAGCTTTACAAGTGTATGGGTCCAGATCTGTAACGAGCAAGCCAGGGGCGACAGTGGCAAGGAAAACCTCCCTAGGCTGGGATTAGGAAGAAACCTTGGGAGGACCGTATGTGTGTGTGTGTGCACGTGTGTACGTGTGTGTGTGTGTGTGTGTTTGTGTGTGTTTGTGCGCTCTGCTTCATTCTTGTGTGTGCTCTGTGTCATTCTGAGGACATTAATAAAATGCAGAGCTTGCTACGAGGAGCTTTAATCACGTTAAACCGTCCTTTACTGTATTGACTACAAAGCTCTCTACACTGTAGCGTCTCTCTAGCTCCCCTCCTGCCTCTTCTGTCTCCTTCACTCTTCTTATATCTTTTTCCTTCTCTAAGGGCAGATTGATCACGAAGGTCCACCTATATCAAACACTCATATTAAAAACACAATCAATACCAGTACTAGCATGGACAAACAGTAACCAGCTTAACACTGACCTGAACTGCGTAGCGATTCTTGTTAAACTTTTATGTCTGCTGATAGTGTTGGTCACACTGGCAAACAACAGACCCTTTTCTGTTGAGTTTGTGTGGAACAGCAGAGTGAAGCCTCAGCATTATGGATGTTTCTTTGGAAGCTGGTGAGGAGCTACTTCTCCTCGTCCTGCCCGTGTATCTGCACACGGCACAGCGTCCATCAGCACAAGAGCTTTCCATTGCCTTCTAACCCTCAGTACGCTGAGCAGTTGGAGGTCAGTGGATTTGACATGAGCTCTTTTTCCTGGAAGCCAGAGTGAACTGGACTGAGGGTCCCACACTGAGCGCTCTGTGTAGCTCACCTCTCCTCTGGACTCACACGGCCGGGCCTGACGTAACGGCCTGACTCTGTAGCGTCGGTGTGACCAACTACCATGGCAGCACTAGAACCGTGATCAGCTGGGCATTACAGATGCCTAGGGGAGGTGTGTGTGTGTGTGTGTGTGTGTGTGTGTGTGTGTGTGTGTGTGTGTGTGTGTGTGTGTGTGTGTGTGTGTGTGTATGTGTGTGTGTGTGTGTGTGTATGTGTGTGAGTGAGTTTGTGTGTGTGTTTGTGTGTGACTGTGAGTGTGTGTGAGTCTGT
Organism: Brachyhypopomus gauderio; assembly: GCF_052324685.1. NCBI lineage: Eukaryota > Metazoa > Chordata > Actinopteri > Gymnotiformes > Hypopomidae > Brachyhypopomus > Brachyhypopomus gauderio. Next base: position 1,853,726 of record NC_135226.1, read on the forward strand.
ATATGTGTGTGTGTGTGTGTGCGTGTGTGTGTGTGTGTGTGTGTGAGAGAGAGAGTATGTATATGTGTGTGTGAGAGTGTATATGTGTGTATATTTGAGTGTGTATGTATATATTTGTGTGTGTGTGTGTGTGTGTGTGAGAGAGAGAGAGAGAGAGAGAGTATGTATATGTGTGTGTGAGAGTGTATATGTGTGTATATTTGAGTGTGTATGTGTATATTTGTGTGTGTGTGTGTGTGAGTATGTATATGTGTGTGTGTGTGTGTGTGTGTGTGTGTGTGTGTGTGTGTGTGTGTGTGTGGAGTGATTTAGATGAGGAGGAACTGGTGTAAGAAGAGGAGAGAGGAAACCCCCTGATATTTACCACTTCCTGCATCTAAACATCAAGTAGTTTAAAAAAGAATCATTAAGCACTTTATTTTAAGAATATTTAAATGACTATGGTTAATGCAGTTCACGGCAAAATCATTCAAAAGAGATATATTTATTATAATCCAAATTTATTTATTATAATCCAAATTTATTTATTATAATCCAAATTTTAGGTTGTTCAAGAAAAACTTTATGATCTGTTATTATCCACCAAGTATTTTGGGATTTCCTTCTGGCCAGCTAAGCTATGCTGCCATGGCAACGTACAGTTGGTTGCCAGGTACTTCAGAAGTGTGGTTGTGATTGTAGGTGCACTGCTGGTGATTGGTGCATCAGAGTGTCGAGTGCCGTCTGCTCACCACCACCACTCTGTTGACTCTTTAAAGGTTGGATGGCAGATATCACCCTGACTGCCTCAGCGCTGAGGTGATCCATCACAGAGCAAACACAGCCAATCAGAACCCCAGTTATGTTGTCCTCTACACGCCTTCCTTCTGTTATGGGCCTTTAGTCCTCTATACACTCTGATTTTTGCTTGTGAACCGTTTAGTACAGGGGCCAGTGTGGGTGGGGTAAGTGTGCTAGGGGCAAATTTGGTTGGGGTAAGTGTTCTAGGGGCCAGTGTGGTTGGGGTAAGTGTGCTAGGGGCCAGTGTGGTTGGGGTAAGTGTGCTAGGGGCCAGTGTGGTTGGAGTAAGTGTGCTAGGGGCCAGTGTGGTTGGGGTAAGTGTGCTAGGGGCCAGTGTGGTTGGGGTAAGTGTGCTAGGGGCCAATGTGGTTGGGGTAAGTGTGCTAGGGGCCAATGTGGTTGGGGTAAGTGTGCTAGGGGCCAGTGTGGTTGGGGTAAGTGTGCTAGGGGCCAGTGTGGTTGGGGTGAGTGTGTTAGGGGCCAGTGTGGTTGGGGTAAGTGTGCTAGGGGCCAGTGATGTTGGGGTAAGTGTGCTGGGGCCAGTGTGGTTGGGGTAAGTGTGTTAGGAGCCAGTGATGATGGGGTAAATGTGCTGGGTGCTGTGTGTTCAACGCTGGTGGTGTGTTCAGATGTTGGTGTGTTCGGGTGTTGGTGTGTTCGGGTGTTGGTGTGTTCAGGTGTTGGTGTGTTCGGGTGTTGGTGTGTTCAGGTGTTGGTGTGTTCAGGTGTCTGTGTTCAGGTGTTGGTGTGTTCGGGTGTTGGTGTGTTCAGATGTTGGTGTGTTCAGGTGTTGGTGTGTTCAGGTGTCTGTGTTCAGGTGTTGGTGTGTTCAGGTGTTGGTGTTCAGGTGTTGGTGTGTTCAGGTGTCTGTGTTCAGGTGTTGGTGTGTTCAGGTGTTGGTGTGTTCAGGTGTCTGTGTTTTCAGGTGTTGGTGTGTTCAGGTGTTGGTGTGTTCAGATGTTGGTGTGTTCAGGTGTTGGTGTGTTCAGGTGTCTGTGTTTTCAGGTGTTGGTGTGTTCAGGTGTTGGTGTGTTCAGGTGTCTGTGTTCAGGTGTTGGTGTGTTCAGGTGTTGGTGTGTTCAGATGTTGGTGTGTTCAGGTGTTGGTGTATTCAGGTGTCGGTGTTCAGGTGTTGGTGTGTTCAGGTGTCTGTGTTCAGGTGTTGGTGTGTTCAGATGTTGGTGTGTTCAGGTGTTGGTGTGTTCAGGTGTCTGTGTTTTCAGGTGTTGGTGTGTTCAGGTGTTGGTGTGTTCAGGTGTCTGTGTTCAGGTGTTGGTGTGTTCAGATGTTGGTGTGTTCAGGTGTTGGTGTATTCAGGTGTCGGTGTTCAGGTGTTGGTGT
>NC_135226.1:1860846-1905846 GCF_052324685.1 Brachyhypopomus gauderio
TCCTATGTGAGGTCATCAATATCATCACGATCATATTATTTTTTTTTTTTTTATTATAATTTATTAGTATTAGGTGTTGGCCTGGCCAGTTTTGCTATTACAGTTTGGACGGTAAATTCACACCCATAAATATACAGTGGTACATTTAATACAGACACACACACACACACACACACCGATATATGCACCTACGGTGTGCCTGTTTTAGGCCATGGCAGAGTGACACCCTGGTGTACCACTTTCAGTTCAAAAGGTCCACAAACACACATACATACACACATACAAATACTCATATTTACACACACACACACACACACACACGCACGGACTTGCAGACATGCACATTCACGTGCGTGCACACACGAACACACACATATATACACACATGCACACATGTGCAGTCACACACTCATGCACTTACACACACACACACACACACACACACACACACACACACACACACACACACACACATATATATATATATATATATATATATATATATATATATATATATATATATATATATATATATATATATATATATATAGACACACACACTCACACACACACATCCACGTGTACTCACACACACACACTTGCATACTCATGCACACACATACACACACTCAATCACACACGCACACTCTCCCTCACACACACACACATGACCTAAAGTGGGAAACTGGGCTTCTCTAAATTTGACATGCTGTAGCCTCTGGGTTGCCAGGTCCCTTCAGAGCACACAGAGTTCTGCTCTGGTATTTCCTCCCCTCTCCCTCTACAGGCCTGTAACAAACTCTCAGTCTGTCAGACCCCCACCCCCCCAAACCCCACCCCCTCACCCCTACACCCCAAACCCCACCCCCCCAAACCCCACCTCCTCACCCCCCTACACCCCAAACCCCACCTCCCCAAACCCCTACACCCCAAACCCCACCCCCCAAACCCCACCTCCTCACCCCCCTACACCCCAAACCCCACCTCCTCACCCCCCTACACCCCAAACCCCACCTCCTCACCCCTACACCCCAAACCCCACCTCCTCACCCCCCTACACCCCAAACCCCACCCCCCCAAACCCCACCTCCTCACCCCGCTACACCCCAAACCCCACCCCCCCAAACCCCTACACCCTAAACCCCTACACCCCAAACCCCACCCCCCCAAACCCCACCTCCTCACCCCCTACACCCCAAACCCCACCCCCCCAAACCCCTACACCCTAAACCCCTACACCCCAAACCCCACCTCCCCAAACCTCTACACCCTAAACCCCTACACCCCAAACCCCACCCCCCCCAAACCCCACCTCCTCACCTCCCTACACCCCAAACCCCACCTCCCCAAACCCCTACACCCGAACTCTGACCTCCTCACCCCTAACACCCCACCCCCTCACCCCCAACCCTCTCACACCACATACACCTCCACACCACACAAATACCTCACTTGCCTACAGATATCAGGTAGTATTGCGGCAGTAGTTGAGCGTAAACTCTACACTAGTTACTCTAGTTGTCAAAGTACTAGTCCAAACATATATTTACGCTGGAGTAGGAGCTGTTGTTTATTGTTATAGTAAACGTGAGGACATGTCACTCTGTGGTAATGTGGGCTAAATACATTACCTATTGGCTACAATTTTTTTCCAGCTGTTGCATCATGTAAATTTCTGATTTATTTTCCTAGACATGGAACAGAATGTAACCTCACTGAGCGCACAAGTTAGCAGGGACTCAGTCGGTCTCACATGGGCACGACAACAAAAACATCCCACACTGGAACTGACCTAAGGGCTTATGGGTAAATTCTTTGCAAATGGACTGTGAACTAGAGTGTGGTGTGTGTTGTGACTGAGGTGTTGGGTAATGTGTGTGTGTGTGTGTGTGTGTGTGTGTGTGTGTGTGTGTGTGTGTGTGTGTGTGTATCAAGGCCTCTGTGCTTCCTGCAACCCTGCTGATATATGATGGTCATAGGACTCACACTGTAATAATTTTCTGGCATGATACTCTCACACCCACCCACACACACACACACACACACATGCTCGCACACACGCTCGCGCGCACACACACACACACACGCTCGCACACACACATCTGTCTGCTATTATAGAGCTGTAGTAAAGATATAGACCTATTGTGAAGACGTATCTTCTGATGCTATACTAGGACCATCAGACGGTATCTTGGGGTCTTTAGATATAATGAGTCTCCCGACATCAGACCCCGTTGCCCCTAGGAGACCCAGCTGAGGGGAACGAGCCTCAGTGTGACGTGATCTGGAACACCTGGAGGAACACCTCCATCTACTGCCTCCATCTACTGCCTCCATCTCCTGCCTCCATCTCCTGCCTCCATCCCCTGCCTCCATCTCCTGCCTCTATCTACTGCCTCCATCCCCTGCCTCCATCTCCTGCCTCCATCTCCTGCCTCCATCTCCTGCCTCCATCTCCTGCCTCTATCTACTGCCTCCATCTCCTGCCTCCATCTCCTGCCTCTATCTACTGCCTCCATCCCCTGCCTCCATCTCCTGCCTCCATCTCCTGCCTCCATCTACTGCCTCCATCTACTGCCTCCATCTCCTGCCTCCATCTACTGCCTCCATCTCCTGCCTCCATCTCCTGCCTCCATCTACTGCCTCCATCTCCTGCCTCCATCTCCTGCCTCCATCTACTGCCCCCATCTCCTGCCTCCATCTCCTGCCTCTATCTACTGCCTCCATCCCCTGCCTCTATCTCCTGCCTCCATCTACTGCCTCTTCACTGTTCTGGGACTTCTCCACTCAGGAGGACTTCTTCTCCTTCTCCCACACACACACACACACACACACACACACACACACACACACACACACACACACACACACACACACACACACACACACACACACACACACACACTAAAGCCCTGGTTGTGCTTTGAACTTTATGGGCTTTTCACCATGTCTGACCTAGCAGGTGGAGATGGCACTGCAGATGTCCTCTGTGTTTCTGAGTACCTGGTCATGTCGGCAGCATCATCTGCCCCCCGTAGCGCCCCCTAGTGCCTTTGTACAGAAGCTTAACATGTGCCCCCGTGTACCCGCCCCTCTACACTAGCACAGCGCACCTGGACCGTCACCTGGTGAACCGGGACCGTCACCTGGTGAACCTTATACTCTGGGACTCTGCCTTTATGGAATAAAGAACACCAGGAGGGCTGTCTATGATTTTCCTGAGAGGCACACGTGAATGATAGAGGCACATGTGTATGATAGAGGCACACGTGAATGATAGAGGCACATGTGTATGGTGTGTATGATAGAGGCACACGTGAATGATAGAGGCACACGTGAATGATAGAGGCACATGTGTATGATAGAGGCACACGTGAATGATAGAGGCACACATGAATGATAGAGGCACACGTGAATGATAGAGGCACATGTGTATGGTGTGTATGATAGAGGCACACGTGAATGAAATGGGCACACGTGAATGATAGAGGCACACGTGAATGAAAGGGGCACACGTGAATGAAAGGGGCACACATGATTGATAGAGGCACACGTGAATGATAGAGGCACACGTGAATGAAAGGGGCACACGTGAATGATAGAGGCACACGTGAATGAGAGGGGCACACGTGAATGAAAGGGGCACACGTGAATGATAGAGGCACACGTGAATGAAAGGGGCACACGTGAATGAAAGGGGCACACGTGAATGATAGAGGCACAGGGGGGTGTGTGTGTGTACGTGTGTGTGTGTGTGTGTGTGTGGGTGTGTACGTGTGTGTGTGTGTGTGTGTGTGTGTGTGTACGTGTGTGTGTGTGTGTGTGGGTGTGGGTGTGTACGTGTGTGTGTGTGTGTGTGTGTGTGTGTGTACGTGTGTGTGTGTGTGTGTGTGTGGGTGTGTACGTGTGTGTGTGTGTGTGTGTGTGTGTGTGTACGTGTGTGTGTGTGTGTGTGGGTGTGGGTGTGTACGTGTGTGTGTGTGTGTGTGTGTGTGTGTGTACGTGTGTGTGTGTGTGTGTGTATGGAGCTGCTGCACTGTAGTCATTTAGTCTCCCATCTTTGACAGAGCTTTAAGTACAACCCATGTGTTGCCGATAGAGACAGACTAATTTTACCTGGTGTTTATGGTTATCGATACTGACACTAGATAAGCTGCTGGATGTGTGAGTGGGAGTGTGTGTGTAGGAGTGTGTGTAGGAGTGTGTGTGTATCCTGACTCCAGTGTAACCTGTGATCAGCACACTGATAAGAGAGACAGAGGGACAGGATCATGTCCGTTCTGTTCTGGGCGTGGAGAGCAGGTGTTTTCACATGATACCCTCTTCACACATGAAGTCTCTTATTGTGTAGTGAGGAGCAGCTTGTTATGGGGCCATCAGCTTTCGACGTGTTTAGGATGTCAAGTCAAATGAAAAGCAGCTACAGATGTCACTGTGATGTCACTGAGGTGTCACTGTGATGTCACCGAGGTGTCACTGTGATGTCACTGAGGTGTAGGGTGGAGGTGATGTGAAAGGGTCTGTTGATGTAAAGATAGGGCCTGGTCCAGACTCAAAACAACACCATCACATCATCCTCGCCCGGCCCCGGGAGCCCAGAAGGGTCAGGCCATTGAAACAGGGCACACTGAAAAGGTCAAGAGAGAAGAGAGAGAAGAGAGAGAGTGAGAGAGAGAAAAGGGAGAGAGAGAGTGAGATGAGGAGAGCACAGCTGGGTGGAGGATTTGCACTGTGGTGATTTACCGTCAGCAGTATGTTTGGGAAAGAAGGCAGACCCTCATCATGACACTGTCCCTCTCTCTCTCTCTCTCTCTCTCTCTCTCTCTCTCTCTCTCTCTCTCTCTCTCTCTCTCCCTCAGAACTCCATCAGGCACAACCTGTCTCTGCACAGTCGTTTTGTGCGTGTGCAGAACGAGGGGACGGGGAAGAGCTCCTGGTGGATGTTAAACCCTGAGGGGGGTAAGAGCGGGAAGTCGCCCCGTCGCCGAGCCGCCTCCATGGACAACACCAGCAAAATCGCCAAGAGCCGCGGACGGGCCGCCAAGAAGAAGGTACGCAGACATCAGCTACACCTCACCCCATTGCTGCATCAGCTACAACTACCCCACCCTGTTGCTACACCCACCCTCCCCCACCCTGGTCCTACAACAGTTGTTCCACTCACCCTATCGCCCCAGGTGTTCCCCAAACTCAAATAAACCACTAATATCACCTCAACTCCACCCTGATACCCCCCAACTACCCCATCCCAGCTCTCAACTCCACCCTGATACCCCCAACCACCCCATCATTGGTTTGTTGTTTTAACTATCCCATCGGTAATATGGACTGAAGACGTGTAAATACTTATCATTGTTTCTCAACCTACGACAGTGGCTCATGACCAACGACATATTGATTAAGACGTTAGTAGTGACCAAGGTCCTGATGTGCGCAGCCAGTGACATGCGGTTGATAATGGAGCAGCGTGTGACGCTGACACGGTCAGCTCAGCCCCGCTCAAAACTGCTGCTCAGGGACAGTCTGGGTCTTCATCCACCTCCACACATTTTCATCTCAAAATGTAAACAGTATTTGTTCTGATAAATAAGCGATTGAACGCCCATCTTAGAGACTTTTTGTCTAGTAACAAATAATGGCAGAGTTGCTCAAAACATTGACAAGCCTTCTAGCCAGTCACATCTTTAATCTGTAAGTCCGCACTGTAAGTCCGCACAATATTATGGGCTTAAGAAACATTTGAGTTGCCATGGGAATACAGTAAGGCTTACTGCCATTGCTGTTATTAAGGCGGGAACAGTGAAAAGTTTCTGTGGAAATGAGTGGAGTTCCAGCAATCCAGTCTCTGCAACTCTGGGACTATTGTCCTGTTTGCCGTAGTTGTGTGTCTGTGATTCCTGTCCTGTTTGCCGTAGTTGTGTGTCTGTGATTCCTGTCTTGTTTGCCATAGTTGTGTGTCTGTGATTCCTGTCTTGTTTGCCGTAGTTGTGTGTCTGTGATTCCTGTTGTGTTTGCCATAGTTGTGTGTCTGTGATTCCTGTCTTGTTTGCCGTAGTTGTGTGTCTGTGATTCCTGTCTTGTTTGCCGTAGTTGTGTGTCTGTGATTCCTGTCTTGTTTGCCGTAGTTGTGCGTTTGAGGCTCAGAGGAGCAAGGCCATGAAGACATTTAAAAACCATCACCAGACCCTTAAAATCTATTCTAAAACTGCAGTGAGTGCCGTTGTAATGTGATCTCTCTTTCTCCTGCGGGTCAGAACCCTTGCAGCAGCGTTCTGAACTCGCTGTAGGTAAGAAATAGAGCTCTTTGGGAGAGCAGATAAAACAGTGTTACAATAATCTAGCCTTGATGTGATAAATGCATGGACAAGTTCCTCACTATCAGTAGGAGAGAGCATGTCTTGGACCGTAGCGATATTTCGAAGGTGAAAATAAGTTGTCCTGCACACATGATTTCATGATGTGTGTTTTAAAGCTGAGCTTTAAAAAAAGTTCTTAACACATTGTTTGGCCTTCAGATTCATTTGATTTAAATAAGACTGAACATAATTTCTTTGTGAATCACTACCAAGAACTTTCTAACTGCAAAAAATTGTTCAACATCCATGTCCGTATGACATCCATGTCTGTTTGAGTGCACCTATGCACTCAAACAGTGAGCTAATAGATTTTAGGGCTTTAAGTTCTAGAGAAATGTAAAATTGAGTGTTATCTGCTTATTGATGATAACTAATATCATGTTTGGTAATGATTTGGGGTAACAGAAGCATATATATGTTCAACAATAAAGGCCCAAGAATTCATCCTTGGGGGGCCCCACAAGTTATTTTAGTTGTGTGTGACTCCTGTCCTGTTTGTTGTAGTTGACTGTGCAGGGCGGACCCGACGGAGGTGCAGAAAGTCCTGGATCTCAGTACAGTAAGTGGCCGGGTAGCCCCAACTCCCACAGCAACGATGACTTCGAGGCCTGGACAACCTTCCGGCCCCGCACCAGTTCCAACGCCAGCACCCTGAGCGGACGCCTCTCACCCTTCATGCCTGAGCAGGATGACCTAGGGGACTCGGACGTTCACATGGTCTACTCAGTACCCAGCTCCACCACCAAAATGACCTCAACCCTGCCCAGTCTGTCCGAGATGGCGGGCTCCTTGGGCCACAGCAGCTCTGAGAACGTGATGGAGAACCTCCTGGACAATCTTAACCTGCTCTCACCCAAGAACCCAGTGGTGGGCTCTGTAGGAGGACCTGGGTCAGGGGTCCCTCAGTCTTCACCCTCCTCTCTCAGGCAGAGCAACGCTGGGTACCCCCCTTACACCTCGCCCGGCTTGGCTAGCGTTAGCCAGCAGCCACAGCAAGACTATCGCAAGTGCCTATATGCTCAGGCCAGCATGGGCGGCCTATCACCCATGTCCATGCAGTCGCTCCCCGAAAACAAGGCTGGCTTTGGAGCCAGTCCTGCGTCTGTGGGCCAGTTTAACTGCACCGCTGGACTCCTGAAGGAGCTTCTGACGTCGGATTCTGAGCCGCGCGGAGACATGATGCCTTCGGTCGAAACGGTCGTCTCTGCCGGCACGGGCGGGCGCATGCTGCCCCCTTACCCCAGTGGGCGGGGTGAACTCATGGGAGGAGGGGCTTCCCATAGCCACGCCCTGTCCCACCCACACACCATGCACAGGCACACTCCACCCCCCTCCGTGGCCATGAACGGACGCACTCTGCATCCTCTGACCAGCATGAGCCTGGCGGGCATGGCCAATCTCGGCTCGGTCAAATCAGCCATGCAGATGCAGTATGGAGGCTCCGCCCACATGGGGGGCGGGGGAGGGGGCGGGGGAGCGCTCGCTACCTACTGCAGCTTCAACAGCAACGGCTACGCCCATGGGCCAGGCTTGGCCGCCGGGCAGCAGCACCACCTGGAGAAACTGCCCAGCGATCTGGACGGTATGCCCGTCGAACGCTTCGAATGTGACATGGAGTCCGTGCTGCACGACGCGCTCATGGACGGGGACTCGCTGGACTTCAACTTTGACCCCATGGCGAGCCAGCAGGGGTTCGCCCCACATGGTGTGAAGACCACTCACAGCTGGGTGTCGGGGTAAGCATGCGCGCACACACACACACACACACACACACACACACACACACACACACACACTACTAAGCAAAACACTGAGGTGTTATGTTGACATTCCTGCTCTTCTCTTCCAGGTAAACTCTGCGATTGAAGAGTACGAGCCCAAGGCTGCTGTGCTCACCAGTGCCAGCTACGCTCTTGCCTCCGCCTCCCGCCATGCCCCTCCCCTAAATCCACCATGCCCCTCCCCCAGGACCCACCATGCCCCTCCCCCAGGACCCACCATGCCTCTCCCCCCAACCTCTCACCAGGCTCCTCCCCAGCCATGGTGGGGATCTGACCGCACACTGCCAAAGGGAGCCTCACTCAGCGAGGAGCAGAGGAACCTCCCGCTCTGCTGTTGCAGGGCACCTTTAATCCAAGTGCCAAACCAGGTGCCTGTTCTCCTTAGCCAATGACACTTCACTTCCTGCCTTTTCTCACTACAGAGAACTAGTGGTCAAAATCAGGTCGTAAATGGCAGGGGCCACAACCATGGCCCACATATCAGCCACACACACACACACACACACACACACACACACACACACACACACACACACACACACACACACACACACATTATGATCATTACCATGGTTATCAACACAATCTCTGTTTAAACTGTGATGAGGTATCGTACACTAGGGCACCCACTGCCCTAGAGAGCTGTTGTGGTTAGTGTGCATTACCCGCCACCCTACCCAGCCTTTTACACAAGCCATTGCATCATTATGTGTGTCTTGTTCCTTATCTATTCGTGTGCGCTATTAAGATGGCGAACTGCAGCCCTTGTCTTTGTGCTGGGCTGTCTAACGTCTGTGTGTAGTGCTGCCTCTGTGTTGTTCCACGGCCAGCTTACTGGGAAGAGATCCGGGCCCTAGAGCCGGACAGACGGCCGTACGTTGTTCTGTTCGGACCGAGTCCTCCGCGGAAGAACCCGGAAGACATTATGGGAAGCTGTCGGCCAGTGTGGACTGTAACGTAACGCTCTCCGTTCTCAGTGTGTTTGAATCCCTGAAGATGTGGTGTATTTTTTTTTTAAGAGCGGACACAATGCTGAAGGCGGTGTGATTATATGGTGTACAGAGCGTTTACACAATTCAGCAAGCAATCAGCACAGCAGACATAATGAGTGTAAATCAGAGACAACCTGGATATCATCAATTCAGTCGTCTCCTCACTGCACAGGCCCTTTTCAACCTGTACATGTTCCCTAATTTCTTGTAAATATGTGGTAGACATATGTGGCAAAAGTATACATTTGATATATTTCAGCTTTTGTTCTGATTTTGTTGTTGTTATTTTTGTGTATCTTTATGTATGGTTGTGTATGGTTGTTGTATATGGTTATGTATCGTTCTTGTGTACAGCTGGCTTTAGTGGAGGTTAGAGTAAGCTGTGTGTAATGTATTTCAGTGTTCGGGGACCCTTGAAGGACACATCCGCCCCCTTTCAGAGTTTCTTTATATGGTCATATCCTGGGAACTTTTCTCATGAGGCAAAACAAGTATATTTTATGGCCTCTAAGTTGGCTAATCCAGAGGAAAATACTCCTGTGATGCTCATTCTTTAATCCATGTTTTAATCCTTTAACATCAAAATCTCCACCTCATAGACCTCTGGGTTTTGAGTTTGTTAAATTTACGCAAGGTTAGCAAAACTCAAGGTAGGTAAAAGACAGTTTGGAGCATTATTGGACTTGAGCGTTTCTCACCGGGTTCCTAACACGATTGGGGATGATTATGCAGGTAGGAGAGGCTATGCAAGCTAGCTAGCTAGGAGGTCTCAGCAAGGGTGAATCTGAGGGGGCGTCAGTGAGTGGGAGTCTGTGAGTGGGCGTCTGTGAGTGGGCGTCCGTGAGGGGGCGTCCGTGAGGGGGCGTCCGTGAGGGGGCGTCCGTGAGGGGGCGTCCGTGAGTGGGCGTCCTTGAGTGGGAGTCCGTGAGTGAGCGTCCGTGAGTGGGCGTCCGTGAGTGGGCGTCCGTGAGGGGGCGTCCGTGAGTGGGCGTCCGTGAGTGGGCGTCCGTGAGTGGGCGTCCGTGAGGGGGCGTCCGTGAGGGGGCGTCCGTGAGGGGGCGTACGTGAGGGGGCGTCCGTGAGGGGGCGTCCGTGAGGGGGCGTCCGTGAGGGGGCGTACGTGAGGGGGCGTACGTGAGGGGGCGTCCGTGAGGGGGCGTACGTGAGGGGGCGTCCCTGCTGACGGTCCTCACTTGGGTGACTCTACTTATATAACACAACATAGGGAGATTTGTCAGCATTTCTTTATTTATTAGAGTGGAGGAGGTGTGATTGAATCACGCCACAGATTGTCTTACATTTGTTTATTTTCTTTCTCTTTCACTGTGATTTACATGTCAATATGGTTCTAACATTCTGAGTTTGTGTTGCCATTTTAGTTGTAGTGATGGCACAAAAAAACCTTTTTAAGTAACTGACTTAAGTAACTGAGTAGTCCCACTACCGTCTGTCTCTCCTTCTGTTAGCTGTGAGAGTGGGATTTGATATTTTGCTGGTAGTTCAGGCTTCATGTGGCCATTATAAACCCTCTGAACTCTTACCCATTCCCTTAGTTGCCCAAAGTGAGCGGACGCAGGTGAGCGGACGCAGGTAAAATTGCTCTGATGTGGTTGTGCATTTCAGTTGTGAGATCAGTTTCATCCTCTTCTCGTCTGATCCAGAACTTTTATTATCTGCAAATGAAGCCATCCCAAAAGAAAACTGGTCAGTCTGGAAAAGGTTCTGTAAATATTCAGAACCTGTAGTCTATATGACATAAACTGAATGTTTTAAGGTGTTTGGGTCTAAGTTTGTCTTTATGGTGTAGATCAGATAGATTCCCACCTGTCCTAAAGGAAAGTACTGCAAAATAAATGGTCACTGAATCTAAACTGAAATTCCATATGAAGTGAGGCCTATATTGGACACAGATGGATGTCCTCGGTGAAGTTGCACTGGTAAGGACATTTGTTTCTAGTTGTCCCTCTATGATTTGGTCCATTCTAGTTCAGCCATACTGATTAAGCAAATCACAAGGGCGATTTATGTGAGAACAGTGCTATACTGACATTTCAGCACTTTGTCTTTCTGGTCTGTAAAACCTCTGAGTTAAAGGAAAGTGTACCCTGAGGCCCTCAGCCCATCATATCAACATCTCCATCCAGGTCTGCAGCAAGTTGAACCACACGGTTGGTAAAGCAGTACAGTAAATTGCAGTACAGTACAGTACAGTACATAACTGTAAGACTTGAATCAGTCCTGCAAGTGAAACCTTGATTTCTTGAATACTGACTTATGTAAGAAACATTCACTCTAGAGTAATTTACACTTTACATGAAAGCTTCTAGCGTTTAAAGTGCTATGCAGTGGTTTATCTTTAAATGTCAGACTTGAGCTTGTTGTGGAAATACTTGCTCTTCAAACGATGTACTTGTATATTTGTGTTCATGTGGGACACTGACAGGGGGACTATTAGACTGACACAAACGTATTACAGACCATTACTGATTACCCCATGAATTATAAATCTTGTGCAGGCCACTCATTTGAAAGATTAAGACAGATATGTGCTAATATTAATCTGTAAACCATAAGAATAATTTAGATCTGGACAAAATGAGGCGTGTGTTGTATTTCCTGTGTTCATCTAGCACATGCTCCTATGCATTCTTGTACTGCACCTATTATTTTGTCACCTTTGATTTGTTTTTACTGATGACAACATTATTATTATTATTTCATATGTACTATGGAGTTGTGGAGAGGTTTTGATGTTATGAAAAAATATGAAGTATTTAGACAGTAGACCTTTTCCATGTAAAGCCTTTTGTAAACTGACAATGTTATTCTTGTATTTAGCAGCGATTTTTAAATTAAACACAGAAAGAGAAAAATATAAAAATGGAAAAATATGTAATCTAAAAACAAATTTGAAAAAAAGATGTTTATTTGGACCAATTTTTATAAAAGAATCTGTAAATGAAGCCCTTGCACTTTCCCAGGGAGCCAGAGCATTTGGGGCGTGGCCTAGCATTTGGGGGCGTGGCCTAGTCTGAAACTGTTACATTTCTTAACTTATGTACAGAAATGATTCACAATCAAATAAAATATGTATCTCAATGTGCAATCAGCTTATGTAGAAAATAAAACTATATGAGAGCGAAGTACATAGTTTACCTGTGCATCTGTTTACCTGTGTGTTTGTTTACCTGTGTGTTTGTTTACTCCTGTATTTGAAACACATTACACACTATACAGTGTCTCAACTGTACATGCAACATTTGGTGCAAGACATAAAACTCAGACATTAGTGAGTAATGGTGCATATATATATATATATATATATATATATATATATATATATATATATATATATATATATATATACATACAGTATATCACTTAAACAAATAATACGAAACAAATAGAGAGGTGTAGAACTGTGGTGTAGAACTGTGAGGTGTCGAACATAGTGGTGTAGTTTTCTTAGAGCTGGACCAGGTATGTCATCAGTATTTTAATTTGGTTGATGTCTCCAAGGAGATGTCTTCATCAGAGGGGACGAGACTAACAAGGGTGTCTCGTTAGTAATCCTGCTCTTCTGTGAAGCTTCCTGGACGCCCAAGTAAGAAGATAACAACATGAAGATTGATGGTAGCATAAACTCTAATATCTTAAGATGGCAGTTTCTCAGGGAGTACTGACCATTACCCCACATATACATATTCAGATTCAGATTCAGATTCAGAAATACTTTATTAATCCCCTGGGGGAAATTGCAATTGTTACGGCTGCTCCTCTTAATAAAAGTACACTATATAAAAAATGCCAAAAATATTTACATAATTAAATAACAAATCAAACAGAGTTTAGGAGAAGAAATAGAAATAAATAAAAATAAATAAAATAACGTGTCAATAGAATAAAAAATAAAGTGTCAGTAGAAATAAAAATAAAGTGTGAAGTGTCAGATGCAATTGTTGTTGTTATTGAAGAGGGTATTGCACATTTGAAACGTAATAATAATATTGTATGATCTTGTAATAATAATAGTATTGCACATTTGAAGGTAATACTAGTAGTAAACATTACACAGATGAATATTGAGCATTATGCTTTTAAAGAGGAGTTGTATAGTTATACATATATATACATATATAACCCTAAACCCACATATACATACATACTTAACCCTACCACTAACATGCTCACACTACCACGTAACAACATACACACTACCACGTAACAACATACACACACTAACACCTAACCACATACAGACACTAACACGTAACAACATACACACGCTAACACCTAACAACATACACACACTAACACCTAACAACATACACACACTAACACGTAACAACATACACTAACACCTAACCACATACACACTAACACCTAACAATATATAGACACTAACACTTAACAACACACACTAACACCTCACTGTTATGTGTTTTTCTGTTCCATATTCTGCTCCTGAAATCCCTCCTGCCCCTGGGAAAATCAGGTCGTGCTACGTTGGCCAATCGTAATACGTCTCTGCCCTCAGCTGACCCAGTCAGCTCATTTTGTGTAGCTCTTGTGTCGGTAGAGTGTTGGGAGATTGGTTAACTTGTGACATTGTTAGAGAGCGATTGTGCTATGGCTATTTTGTGTATGACTCTGTTGCTGGTTTTGCTTGGCCCTTAATTTGTATATATTGGTGGTTTTTGTGTGCACCTGGTGAGTAGAGCCTGGCAGCCATTTTGTTTGGATTGTGGGTTTATGTCTGTTTGTGCATAGGTAGTCGGTGTAGTGTTGTCTTTTGTTTCACCCTGCTAGTGTAGTTGTGTCTGTTTATTTCTAGGTTGATTTTTGGTTATTTTGGCTGGGTCACTTCTGATGTTTGTACCAGTGTGCACTTTTTCTATATACAGGTGTTGGACAATGAAACTGAAACACCTGGTTTTAGACCACAAAACACTGTAGGGCCTCCTCTTGTGGCCAATACAGTGTCATTTCGTCTTGGGAATGACCTATACAAGTCCTGCACAGTGGTAGTCCTGCACAGTGGGATTTTAAGCCATTCTTCTGGCAGGATAGTGGCCAGGTCACTACGTGATGCTGGTGGAGGAAAACGTTTCCTGAGGCCATGGGAGATGTTCGACTTCACTTTCATGTTCATCAAACCAATCTTTCACCAGTCTTGCTGTGTGTAACTGTGCTCTTACCCAATTGAACCTTCACCGTCTGCTCTTACTGGTGCAATTAATGAAGATTGGCCACCAGGCTGGTCCAATTAAGCCATGAAACCTCCCACAGTAAAAGTGTTTGTTTCATTGTCCAACCTCTGTACATCTATTTGATTGATATATTATCCCCCTGTATATATTTGTACATACAAATACACTGAAGTTGTATATACTGGAACTCTTGCACACTGTGTCCATTCACACCCCTGTAATGACCTGGAGCCCAGACAAGTTCTACCCAATACACACACAAACACCTAACATACGCACACACACACAAACGCCTCATGACACACAAACTAACACCTTATTGCCACACACACTAAACACCTCACAACACAAACAAGATGAAAGAAACCTGAAACAAATGATCTTGTGTGAAAATCCTTTTACCTCAAACAACTGATCAAATGTTATATCAAATGTTTCTCATCTAACATGAGCTCTGAAATAGAAGTGAAGCAACCAGGTGTGTAGACACTTTAAACCTGGATAAACATTACCACTCAACATGGTACTCTACCTATAATGTTCCCATGAGCTCGCTCTCTCTCTCTCTCTCTCTCTCTCTCTCTCTCTCTCTCTCTCTGTCTCTCTCCCTGTCTCTTTGCTCATGGTTTTGTCTCTGTCTTCACGCCCCCTGTGGGCTCTGGGCTGTAGTAAATGAGGCGCTGTGGGGTTGGGAGGGGGCTGTAGTGAGCTCCACTCCCTCTTGCTCCTCGGCTCCCTGGGTGGGATGCTGGAAAGGCAGGCGTGACTGTAAACAGCGACGGACAGAGGACACGTGACCCACTGCTTCACACACCAGATTATTCATGAAAAACATCCACGAGCGGTCAGCGGGACCCCACGGGAACACGCAGAACAACGGGCACCTAACAGGCAGCAGAACACGGCTTTGTTTCCCAATAATGTATTACTACATTTTCACGTGTTACATTTAAGCGTGTTTGGGCAGCTTTAAGAGGATGCCGGTAGGAGGAATCTCTTCAGGTCATATATTAAGAACGTGCTTAAAACTTCTAAACCCATCTTTGTTAGAGATGACCCTGTACAAACATTTAAACACTCCACTGAAGAACCTCTGTCAGAAAGATCCTGTTTCTCTGGAAACCTTGTGTACATTACCAAAAAAACTGGATAAATACATTTTCTACTGGTTATATAGCTGCATGATGTGTGACAGTCATGTACAAAAAGAAGTTAACTATATAGTATTGCAAAGTGCTTCACTTTTAAGAGTACTTATCATGCTGACATTTTGTGTAGTCGAGCAGAAACAGGCGTAGTCGGAGTGAGATGGAGGGGCTGTGGTGCTGTTCAGTGTGTCTTCTGTGGAGACCAGAGACCAGCGGGTGATGATGACCAGCTGTGTGCTGTAGGCCTACAGTGTGACCATCTGGACTTATAAAACACTGGACATTACTACTGCTTAGAAGAGTACTGATGACAAACCAAACCAACTGTTGTCACTCAGATGTGTAAAATATGACGTGAGGCGAAAGTTGAAATTAAGCTGTTGTTTCTGCACCTAAAGAAACACAGACATGCTCAAATCTGAACATGATACGCACACAAAAGCGAAAGCATACTGTGAAAACTAGGTAGATTCCAACGTGCAGAATTACTCCGTTATCCCAACACGACACCACAGATGATTGTGACTGGCAGGCATTTGGCATCTGCCTTCATGTTAATAGAGCACAAACACGAGTGACAGACAGATCTAGAAATGATTATGATAAGCCCAAATTCACTTCTCTTTATATTTAGTCACAATGTAGTCATTGTAGACAATGTAGTCATTGTTGTTACTGTACAGTTTGTGTTGTTTTATGGGGGTGTAAAAGTGAGGTGTTACCACACTGCCGCACCTCTACAGGAGCACTGGGGCAGCTCACCTGTTCAGACAGGTTAGCAGCACCAAGATCATGGTTTTGGTTCCCAGAGAGCACGTGTGCTGTCACAGATGTAGGTCGCTCTGCATAAAGGAGCTGACTGCTGTAAATGTAACGTGAAGAGGAGATTAACCTCTTCTCTACAAACACTGAGCACACTGTTCAGTGAAGATGACTCAGGTGTAGATTGTGCACGTATGAGTCAGTCACCCAGTGCAGAAAACGCACCACCTCCGTGTCAGTCATCTAATCATCTAACCAGCCCTGCCTGGATGAGGAACGTCTGATCTGGCTGCACCACAAACACAGATTCCTGGAGTTTTCTAACAACGCTGGAATTTTGATTAGAACCAGGTTCTACAGTCAGATACGCAGAACAGAATGTTTGGGATCCAGACGCTGGAGGTGTAAAATAGATCATGAGGAAAGAGCAACCTGTGGGCTGCAGTATGTCAGCAGATACACCTGGGCAGGTACACCTGGGCAGGTACACCTGGGCAGATACACCTGGGCAGATACACCTGGGCAGGTACACCGGCACATGCCAAGAATACTCTGTGTGACACATCACTGAACTTTGTCATGTTCTAACATATATCGGAGCGCAGTGAGGGTGAGACAGCATGCCTGTTAGAGCTCCAGCAGTTCAGCAGTCCAAAGCGCCCAGGCAGCCCATTGACCCAGACTCCGGCTCCCACACCAGCCTCCGTGGGCCCTTTGCCTTATCTCCGCTGTGGAGGTGTGGGGTGGGAACACAAGCCACAGCTGAAGCCTGAGACAGACCTGGAAGGGGTTGGTAATGAGCCCTTCAGTAATGGGGGTGTGGCAGTTATGGGGGTGTGGCAGTAATGGGGGTGTGGCAGTAATGGGGGTGTGGCAGAAGAGGTTTGATTTTTGTTCTGCATGGCTTCACGACATGAAATATTACATTGTTTCTTTTTTCATGGGAAAGGCAGCAATGTGACTTCCTGAAGGCGTTTGTGGTGTTTGTGGTCAGACATGTGCAGCGTGGTGCTTGTGTACAGGTTATGGGATGGTAAGGAAGACAGTGCCCTCGTGCCCTGTCACAACACTGGCCTGTGTTCAGCTACTCCACCCCTGTTCCTCTTTTAGACATGTGGGGGATTCCTGGACAGCATTTTGGTTTTTTTAAGCACAAGACACAAAACTGAAGGACTACACCAGAGAAAAGTAAATGCATTTTATCTAAAACTGTTGCCTTTACTGCAGACATGCAGGAGTCACTAGTGCTGTGTGTAATCACAGTCTCCTTATTCACCAGTGGTTGCAAGGCAGAACTCCACTACGTGTATGAAGTGTTGTTTCTAAAAGAGTTCATAGAGTTTCCTAAAGGAGAAGTGAAAGTCTTCTTCTTTTTCAGACTCTTATTATGCTGACCAAGCCAAGTATCATATGACGGCACCATCCCAACATGGATCAGGAGAAAAATGTGTTCAAATGATTTTGAACAGGATTGAATGGTTTACCAACAGTTCAGTGCCTTGACGTTAGAGTAAGAGTACAATTTAAATTATGATCCTCGCATAGTGGCATGCAGACATACACACCAAATACACCTGAACAAGCAAACTAAATCAACCTCCTGCTGGCATTTCAGAGTTGATGATGATTTATGAGCATCACAGTTGTAGTGATCTTCTGATGCATAGCTAGGGCACATCATCACTGATGTTACGTGAGGTCACGGGGTGTTTCGGGTGTTTCGAACATCATACACCCTCGCTCAGGCGACCCAGCCGAGGTTGTAGACAACCTTCCGCTCAAAGCCCTCATCCATGCGTTCCTCCCATGGCACAGTTAGCTCCAGCTTGATGACGGTCTTCGTTGCCTCTGACACCAGCACAATGTCAGGTCTGAGGGTGGCCTGAGCAACATGCTGGGGGAACTTTATTTGGCTGCCCAAATCCACTGACAGCTGCCAGTCCTGTGCAGTGTTGAGAAGCCCTGGTGTTTCTTTGGATTCTGCTATTTGGAGGATCTGTCCTTGTTAGACTTCCCTTAAGACCTTTACGTGGGTTAATATCTTATATTATTGTTCTTTCTGATGTCCTCAAGTATGACTTCAATATATTGTGAACTTTATATCTCATTTACTTATATTCTACTCTATTTTATTTATTTATTATTATTTTATTTATTTATTTTATTTTATTTTATTTATTATCTGTGATTTCTGTTTGTTTTTGTACAAAATTGCCAAAACCCTAATAAACAGATTGATGAAAAAAAAAGACAGCGGTTCTGGTGCTCATCACCTGTTAATGGGCTCTCCTATATCTTAGAGCAAATGGCTCTGGCTAAAAGAATTCACAGATGTTTGAAGTCAGAACCTGTTTTTAATATACCTGGCATGGTTTGATTGAATTTCAGGTCTTGCTGAAAGATTACTGATGTGATGCCATCAAAATGTCCAGGCCTGCTTTTCTACCTCTGGATAAATTCCCAGGCCTATCAACACATTCTTGACCAGAATCAGGGAGTTGAAGCTGGAACAGAAATGGATCATGCAACAAGACAACGACCCAAAAGCATTACAGATGAACTACCAACGAACGGCTTAAGAGGAAGATTTGCTCTCTGAATTGGTCCTGTCAAAGTCTGGACCTCAATCCCATAGAAATGGTGTGGCAAGATTTTGAGCTGGTGGTCCATGTCAGATATCCCTCCAACCTCTATCAACTGGAGTTCTACAAGGAGAAGTGGTCAAAATGCCCAAAAGCAGATGTGACACTCGTTGGTGGTTACAGAAGACATTTGGTTGAAGTAATAGCTGAAGTCATGGCCTGGTGGTAGGGAACTGGTCTTGTGACTGGAGGGTCATGGGTTCGATTCCCAGACCTAAGGCCATGACTGAGGTGCCCTTGAGCAAGGCACCTAACCCCAACTGCTCTCCAGGCACCGGGCTAGGGCTGCCCACCGCTCTGGGCACGTGTGATCCACAGCCCCCTAGTCATCGTGTGTATGTTCTAAGTGCACAGATGGGTAAAAAGTGGAGGAAAAATCACAATTGACAAAATATGGCACGTTTACAAAAGGAGGTGCCACAAGCTACTAACTAAGTTCACATACTTGGCAGGCTTTCGGTTTTTGGAGAGAGAAACTACTTTTGTTGAATAAATATGAAAATATTTATCTTTTTATGTGTCCCTTATGTGGGAAGGTCTGCTTTATATTGAAATGTGGATGTTCATTTCATAAGATTATTATTTCACAGTGGTTCACACACTGTGTGTATGGAGTGCTTCAGGACAGCAGAAGATCCCCACTGGAAGTGATCAATCCATCCAGGCTACACATGAACTCCAGATCTAATCTCCAACAAGGGCATTCACCAGCTTGACTTCTGTAGCCATCTACATGCAGATACTGAATCACTGTTGAATGACTGGGTGCACAGGGGATTCATGGATTGCGTAAGAAGAAATGCAGATATGAATGAGTGTATTAGATGCTGTTCCCTCTGTGTGGATGCCGGCTGGTGGTGGTTTTGTTTTAATCAGGAGCACATGGTGGTCACCACAACCCCCACCACAAACTCCAGCATGCCACGTGGGTGGCACAGAATCAAGAACAACACCTCAAAGCTCAGCCAAACAACATCAGTGTGAGCTGGTGGTGGTGGGGTGTGTGTGTGTGTTTCCTTCCTCAGACATACTGCCCTGATTCACTCCGTTCTATTCAATAGCAGAGTGTGCTCTGAATATGTGATAACAGTAGGAACCCTCTCCTTCCTTGGATAAGAACAGCTTTATTGCACTATTAAAGACGGAAACGTTTACACTGCACCGTACTCTTTCCTGCCAGGTCTGGGACACAGGACCTATCGAGATGCAAACTTGTTTTTAAGTTGCGATGCTACAGCAGGTTCTTTGTGAGCCTCTCTTTAAAGCATGTTCTGTCTGTCCTGCAGGTGATCTGTAGATGTCCTGTAAGTGACCTGCAGATATCCTGCGGGTGACCTGTAGATGTCTTGCACGTGATGTGTAGATGTCCTGTAAGGGACCTGTAGATGTCCTGTAAGTGACATGTAGATGTCCTGCAGGTGACCTGTAGATGTCCTGTAAGTGACATGTAGATGTCCTGTAAGGCACCTGTAGATGTCCTGTAAGGGACATGTAGATGTCCTGTAAGTGACATGTAGATGTCCTGCAAGTGACCTGTAGATGTCCAGTAAGTTATCTGTAGATGTCCTGTAAGTGACCTGTAGATGTCCTGCAGGTGATGTGTAGATATCCTGTAAGTGACATGTAGATGTCCTGCAGGTGACCTGTAGATGTCCTGCACGTGACCTGTAGATGTCCTGTAAGTGACCTGTAGATGTCCTGCACGTGACCTGTTGATGTCCTGCAGGTGACCTGTAGATGTCCTGTAAGGGACCTGTAGATGTCCTGCATGTGACCTGTAGATGTCCTGCAGGTGATGTGTAGATGTCCTGCATGTGACCTGTAGATGTCCTGTGGGGGCCCTTAGGTCACCTTAGATGTATCCTGGCTCAGTTTCTACACTTTTACAAAGACTTTTGCTTCTCTTTGTACTAAAATGGGGCCAGTGTGTTTTAATAAAGCAACATGATTAATGTGAATATTATAATCTATTTCATTTGAAATTTAAACTAGTGGCTGTATGGACATGGATGATATTTACTGAGGAAGTTTAATTGAAATTTAATTGAAGGCTAACACAAATATATTTTATTATATTTTTATATAAAAAAAAATATTTTATTATATTATTATATTTTATTTATTTTACAAATATAGTTGAGAAACAATACAATAGTTTTTTTTTTTACTAAAGAACAGATTAAACTCCAAATCCAAAACAAACAATTGGTGTAATTAAGAGAGAGAGAAAGAGAGAGAGGGGGAGAGACAGATGGAGGGAGAGAGAGGAAGAGCAAGAGTGGAAGGGAGAGAAAGGAAGAGAGAGGGGGTGAGAAGGAGAAAAAGAAAGGGAGGGAGGAGAGAGAGAGACAGAGACAGAGAGAGATACTGTAGGTTGAGTAATATGTCATGCTGGACTCCAGTCGTGGTGGTAAACAGAAACTTTAGCAGACTTGAGCACTGAAGGGAAATACGGTTCAGGGGCTTTGAGACCCCCAACCACTGCAAAACTGTACATATTCATTACACACATGTGCCTCTCGAATCTTATATCAAATAACCTTTGCACCCATGAAGTAACATATTACAGAAATTAAAGCATGAGCAATCCTCTTCAAATGTAATCCAAGCTTCACAGTTCAGAAGGCAAAGACGGTGTGTGTGTGTGAGGAGCCTGAACAGCAGTGTGTGTGTGTCAGTGGTGAACGTGGCTGTCTCTACCTGGCTGTGTGTGTGTGTGTGTGTGTGTGTGTGTGTGTGTGTGTGTGTGTGTGTGTGTGTGTGTGTGTGTGTGTGTGTGTGTGTGTGTGTGTGTGTGTGTGTGTGGTGAACAGGTGTCTCTCCTCAGGGACTGGGCTCTTGGTGGCTTACACTCAGGGGACTCCACTACGTCAGGACACCCCACTGGACCAGGACACACCGCTGGATCAGGACACACCGCTGGATCAGGACACCCCACTGGACCAGGACACACCACTGGACCTGGACACACCGCTGGATCAGGACACCCCACTGGACCAGGACACACCACTGGACCAGGACACACCACTGGACCAGGACACACCACTGGACCAACCAGTGGTTGCATCGGTCTGCTTGCTTGGGCTGTCAGCAGACAGAATGTATAAATGTATCAGCCATAGGATATAATAATTTCATCTCAACATCAATTTTCTTACACATAATTCCTTTTTGCAGCATATTCACTATCCCCCCCACCCCAAGCCTGTTAAATGTCTTTCAGAAATACTGAAAACATATACATATTCATATACAGTATGCCTTTCATATACAGTACACATGTTTTTCATATACAGTACAGTATATATAGTCTTTCGTATACAGTAGAAACATCTTTAGTATACAGTACAAATCTTTCATATACAGTACACGTCTTTTGTATACAGTACACATGACTTTCATATACAGTAGACATGACTTTCTCATACAGCCCTATGCTGTAAATAACACTCACTATTTGTGATAATGTGTGATCAGCCTCGTTTAACCATTTGGCCCAGTGAGCTGCTCTATTTCACTTATCAAAGTTTCAAAGTTCAACACAATTTCCTGGAATATTTTATTGTGGACATATATATTAAATTTGTTCTAACACAGATTCCAAATAGCTGTATCCATTCTAGGACTGTGGTACACACCCTTGTTTCAGGGTCTGGTAGGGTTAATCATTCACCTAGGCCTCTATGTGGTGTGTAACGCCGCTGGTAACTCCCACACCATTTAAAGGGACCGCACTCCTAGAGACCATGTTGCAAAGTACTGTGCTGCTGCCTATTTCTGTGACTGTAATTGTAGCTGTGTCTTTGCCTGTAACTGTGGCTCCGAGACTGTGTGTAACTGACTGTCACTGTGATTGTGCTTGTGTCTGTAACTGACTGACTGAGACTGTATCTGTGACTGTATTTGTAACTGTATCTGTAACTGCATTTGTGGCTCTGTCTGAGACTGTATGTGACTGCAACTGGGACTGTCTTTGTGACTGTGATTGTGGCTGTGTCTGTAACTCTGTCTGTGTCTGTGAGTGTGATGATGTGACTTTGACTGACCATGACTGTGACTGACTGTGATCATGACCAGAGCCGAAGTGGCTAATCGGGAGATTCGGGAGGATTCCTGATGGGCCGGCTCATGTCAACTGTGATTGTGTCTATGGCTGTTAATGAGCAGGAGAATGATCTGTGCTGGATCTCACCACACACACAAAAGCCTGCTGTCTGGAGACAGTCTAATTTAGCCCCAGACATGTGCTAAAGTACGCGTCCATCTCAGCGGCCTGTACTACAGCTGAGTAGACCCAGTTCAGGACAGCAGTGGATGAGACCAAGATAAAAGGTCACCAGAGCGGAGTTTGGAGGAGGGGCGATAAAGGTGAAGACCTGACATGTGCTTACGATACCTCATGTCCACATGTCATCCAATTACCTACCAAATCTCCTTTATTATATCTGTGTATGTGTGTATGGGTTCATGTGTTTGCTTGATAGCAGTATACACACAGCACACTAAGGTGAATTTCTGAACCTCTAGCCCACGGCATTGTATTATTGTACCAGGATAAGAGAGGGAAGTTGATTTAGGTGGCGTGCAAGGAAGGAGCAAAACAGTGGAGGACGGAAATGATTTCAAAACAGCCGAGACAATTAATCATGTTTTGTGGCCTTACTGAATTTGTGAGCTTTTTCCAGTTGATCTGTTCCATAACAACAAGTGTGTGGGTAGGCGGTGAAGGAAGTGTCTGTATATTAAATGCCACAAATTGAATTATCACGTTAAGCAAAAGCATATTAAAGTACTCATCACTGGTGTAAAGGCTCAACTCTGGTCGAGTGGAGTGAGCATTGGTTTAGACTGTGGTTTGGAATACAGCCATATCACTATAGTGATTTCCTTAAAGCCGAAGTACTACTTGGCAGGTCTACAGAGAGGCCAGCATTCAGCTCTAAGCACACACAGTAACATTCTCATACTACAATTTTACAAGCACAAGAAGTCTGAACACTAACTCCAGTACTCTGAATACTAACACACTAACTCCAGTACTCTGAATACTAACACACTAACTCCAGTACTCTAAACACTGTCCCCAGTATTATGATGACTAACTCCAGTATTTGCTATGCTAACTTGTATTCTGAGCACCAAACTAATACACATTAAGATATGATTCAGTTAATTAACTTCATATACATTGCACATGAACTATATAGCAACTTAGTAAAGCAAGCTATTGAAGTTTTACTGTAATTCAAATTGCACTTATTTCATGAAAATGGTTTCTAATTTGAGCAGCTTATACCAGGCAGTGTGAGACTGTGTTTGAAAAGTGCTTTCTCATGCTTCCCCGGACGGCGTTGTCTGCTGTGGCGTGCCAGCCTCTGGGTGCTACAGGACCAGGGTTTCCATGGTGAGATCTCTCCACAGTCAGTCCACACCAGGGAAAGAGAGGAGAGGGAAGGACCTGCTGTCCTAATGAGCAGGGAGGGGAGCACTCAGAGGGGAGTTCTGCCACGCAGGCAAACGGCCTGCTGGGAAACCAGCAGACTGGATGACTGTAACACACACCAACAGGACAGACTGGATGACTGTAACACACACCAACAGGACAGACTGGATGATTGTAACACACACCAACAGGACAGACTGGATGACTGTAACACACACCAACAGGACAGACTGGATGACTGTAACACACACCAGCTGGACAGACTGGATGACTGTAACACACACCAACAGGACAGACTGGATGACTGTAACACACACCAGCTGGACAGACTGGATGACTGTAACACACACCAGCTGGACAGACTGGATGACTGTAACACACACCAACAGGACAGACTGGATGATTGTAACACACACCAACAGGACAGACTGGATGATTGTAACACACACACCAACAGGACAGACTGGATGACTGTAACACACCAACATGACAGACTGGATGACTGTAACACACCAACATGACAGACTGGATGACTGTAACACACACCAACAGGACAGACTGGATGACTGTAACACACACCAGCTGGACAGACTGGATGATTGTAACACACACCAACAGGACAGACTGGATGACTGTAACACACACCAGCTGGACAGACTGGATGACTGTAACACACACCAACAGGACAGACTGGATGATTGTAACACACACCAACAGGACAGACTGGATGACTGTAACACACACCAGCTGGACAGACTGGATGACTGTAACACACACCAACAGGACAGACTGGATGATTGTAACACACACCAGCAGGACAGACTGGATAACTGTAACACACCAACAGGACAAACTGGATGATTGTAACACACACACCAACAGGACAGACTGGATGACTGTAACACACCAACAGGACAGACTGGATGACTGTAACACACCAACATGACAGACTGGATGATTGTAACACACACCAGCAGGACAGACTGAATGACTGTAACACACACCAGCAGGACAGACTGGATGATTGTAACACACACCAGCAGGTCAGACTGGATGATTGTAACACACCAACAGGACAGAGCATAATGCCCACATGGCCAGACACTAATACTTGAACATTAATACTAGAGTAGTAATGCTAGAACGTTAATACTAGAAAATTACTACTAGAGCTAGTTATTCTTTTCATCAATATAACACACTACGTTTATAGCAACAGACATTTAGTAGCTTTATGTAATATAAAATCCTGAGTCATGCAATGTTAACAAGCTCTAAAACAGTGTTGTGCTTGTACAAAATATTATTATTATTATTATTATTATTATTATTATTATTGCCAGAACTTCAGCGTGTAGTCCGTCACAGCTGGTGGACCTGAGCTCACAAGTTGTTGTTTTTTCTTTACAGGGAATGATCACATTAGGAAGGAATGATACAAATTACCATTCCCAGAAATGACAAGATCTTAGCATAGCTGTGTGGATGTGGTTAGGGCCACATGAGACATATTGTGTTTCCCCTAATGTAAATTAAACATAATCACACACTATGACTCTCTCCTTTTCCCTCTTTCAATGTGTCTCTGTCTCCCACTCTCTCACTCTCTCCTCTGTCTCTCCTTCTCTCTCTCTCTCTCTCTCTCTCTCTCTCTCTCTCTCTCTCTCTCTCTCTCTCTCTCCTTCTCATTCTTTCTCACAGAAAGAAACTCACCCCAAAAGAAACTCTAAATACGGTGGCAACCTAATTTGATGTGTGTGTAAAAAAAATACCCAAGCAGATTGACTGCGAAGGCAATACCAGAGGGGGGGGGTGAGAGCACAGGAAAGCAGCAAGTTTGGATAATGACGCCCCTCCCAGCCTGAGCAAAGATTTGTAGGTCTAATTGCTATCAAGTCAGTGCTCGCCACCTGCCACTCACTATACAGGTGTTCCCTCACTCACTATACAGGTGTTCCCCCACTCACTATACAGGTGTTCCCCCACTCACTATACAGGTGTTCCCTCACTCACTATACAGGTGTTCCCTCACTCACTATACAGGTGTTCCCCCACTCACTATACAGGTGTTCCCTCACTCACTATACAGGTGTTCCCCCACTCACTATACAGGTGTTCCCTCACTCACTATACAGGTGTTCCCCCACTCACTATACAGGTGTTCCCTCACTCACTATACAGGTGTTCCCTCACTCACTATACAGGTGTTCCCTCACTCACTATACAGGTGTTCCCTCACTCACTATACAGGTGTTCCCCCACTCACTATACAGGTGTTCCCCCACTCACTATACAGGTGTTCCCTCACTCACTATACAGGTGTTCCCCCACTCACTATACAGGTGTTCCCTCACTCACTATACAGGTGTTCCCTCACTCACTATACAGGTGTTCCCTCACTCACTATACAGGTGTTCCCCCACTCACTATACAGGTGTTCCCCCACTCACTATACAGGTGTTCCCCCACTCACTATACAGGTGTTCCTACACTCACTATACAGGTGTTCCCTCACTCACTATACAGGTGTTCCCTCACTCACTATACAGGTGTTCCCCCACTCACTATACAGGTGTTCCCCCACTCACTATACAGGTGTTCCCCCACTCACTATACAGGTGTTCCCTCACTCACTATACAGGTGTTCCCCCACTCACTATACAGGTGTTCCCCCACTCACTATACAGGTGTTCCTACACTCACTATACAGGTTTTCCCCCACTCACTATACAGGTGTTCCCCCACTCACTATACAGGTGTTCCCTCACTCACTATACAGGTGTTCCCTCACTCACTATACAGGTGTTCCTACACTCACTATACAGGTGTTCCCCCGCTCACTATACAGGTGTTCCCTCACTCACTATACAGGTGTTCCCCCACTCACTATACAGGTGTTCCCCCACTCACTATACAGGTGTTCCCCCACTCACTATACAGGTGTTCCCTCACTCACTATACAGGTGTTCCCTCACTCACTATACAGGTGTTCCTACACTCACTATACAGGTGTTCCCTCACTCACTATACAGGTGTTCCCCCACTCACTATACAGGTGTTCCCCCACTCACTATACAGGTGTTCCCTCACTCACTATACAGGTGTTCCCTCACTCACTATACAGGTGTTCCTACACTCACTATACAGGTTTTCCCCCACTCACTATACAGGTGTTCCCCCACTCACTATACAGGTGTTCCCCCACTCACTATACAGGTGTTCCCTCACTCACTATACAGGTGTTCCCCCACTCACTATACAGGTGTTCCCCCACTCACTATACAGGTGTTCCCTCACTCACTATACAGGTGTTCCCTCACTCACTATACAGGTGTTCCTACACTCACTATACAGGTGTTCCCTCACTCACTATACAGGTGTTCCCCCACTCACTATACAGGTGTTCCCCCACTCACTATACAGGTGTTCCCCCACTCACTATACAGGTGTTCCCTCACTCACTATACAGGTGTTCCCCCACTCACTATACAGGTGTTCCCTCACTCACTATACAGGTGTTCCCCCACTCACTATACAGGTGTTCCCTCACTCACTATACAGGTGTTCCCCCACTCACTATACAGGTGTTCCCTCACTCACTATACAGGTGTTCCCCCACTCACTATACAGGTGTTCCCTCACTCACTATACAGGTGTTCCCCCACTCACTATACAGGTGTTCCCCCACTCACTATACAGGTGTTCCCCCACTCACTATACAGGTGTTCCCCCACTCACTATACAGGTGTTCCCCCACTCACTATACAGGTGTTCCTACACTCACTATACAGGTGTTCCCCCACTCACTATACAGGTGTTCCCCCACTCACTATACAGGTGTTCCCCCATAGCATTTCCAGCATGTATAACCTGATATAACGTTACTCCACTGCAGGATATTGTACCACATAACCATGTACTACAGGAACATAAGCCCACTACAAATGTCCAACATGCACCTGATGGTTGTTTTATTTGCCCTGTGTTCCCTCTACAGAGCCTGTTAGGTTTAATTACAGCTGTCTGTCTGTCTTATGTTAGCTGGGTCCAGATGTCAGCGAGAGTGGTGTGTCTAGATCCCCAGAGCGCCGTGTTCTTGAGCTGTGGAGGTCCTGACCGATACAAGAGACATACGAGACAGCAGCCCAGCAGGGTGGACCTTACACAGCTCAACACCCAGCAGGGTGGACCTTACACAGCTCAACACCCAGCAGGGTGGACCTTACACAGCTCAACACCCAGCAGGGTGGACCTTACACAGCTCAACACCCAGCAGGGTGGACCTTACACAGCTCAACACCCAGCAGGGTGGACCTTACACAGCTCAACACCTAGCAGGGTGGACCCTACACAGCTCAACACCCAGCAGGGTGGACCTTACACAGCTCAACACCCAGCAGGGTGGACCTTACACAGCTCAACACCCAGCAGGGTGGACCTTACACAGCTCAACACCCAGCAGGTGGAATCTGTTCCAGAGTTGAAATCTCAGCAGCAAATGCCAGATACGTTTTTAAGAAGCAAAACATAAGGATTCCATTTTAATACACTGATTTCAGTTTAATACACTGATTTCAGTTTAATACACTGATTTCAGCACTGTTTAAAATCTGAAAACGAGTATTTGGAGACAGCCACAAGTGAACTGGACATTAACAGCAGAGGTTTCTACATTCCCCATGTTAGCTAGTTTGACGTGTGTGTCTGGTTTTATGCAAGGTTATGTAACACTGGGAAAAACGCGTTGTTACAGCATACATTATGCATTATGTACAGGCTCATATATATCGATATAACTCTTATTGAATATATATCTTTACATTTATATCCAAATTGCCTTTTGCCTTTTCTGCAATCTTCAGCTGACTGAACATGGAGTGGGAATGAACATTACCAGGTCAGTTTGCATAAACAGAACATACACTTGGAGTGATCACATTACCTGTTTGTTTGCAACACCTTTAATTCAACAAATCTAGTCAAAGTTAGCAGCTAGCAGGACAAGAAATGTTAGTTCTTAAAGATAGCCTCATGATCAGGTTGCGTTTACAGTACAGGCCTCCTACCACACAGCGGGCCTTCATCTGCGATACTACTACAAACAGTTCACAAGCTCTTCATCAGAGTAAATGTTCACCACATGTGAACCAACTACGTTTAGCAATAAGAAGTAATTCAGCTATTAAACACACATTCCCCGTTAAATAAACTCTATCTGAGACGCTGTAAGGCTCACTCGTCACCGCCTTGTGACTCCCGCTGAAGCTGCTCCGTTACTACGGGCCCGGCCAACACCAGCAGGAGAGAGACCGGCTGTTCCAGGACAAGTCTGAACAAGGACCTGTGTTACAGTTGGGATCCAGACACAGCCACGCGTTTGTGGCTACGGCAAGGTATGTGCTCAGGTTGGTCAAACAGGTCGGTGACTCACAGGATGATGTAATAACTGGGGCCTGAGATTCATCTCTTTGCTTTCTTGTTGAAGAAGATCTGATGAGATAAATCGTGAATTATCAAATGTGTCGTAACAGAACTGTGAAGGGAGTCTTAGTGGGATAACAATAACAGATACTGAAGACTGGAGCCTGTAAACACACCCAGCACTTCCGCGTGCGTTAATACACCTACGGAGAATTCCAGTCCCACGCAGACTTTCAGAGCTCCACTGAAGTACTACAGTTATGCTGCCATTTATGACACTGGATTTGTAACTGTAACATTTAATGGTTAATGGTGACAGATCAAGGAGCATTTATGAATCATCTACAG
The DNA here is from genome assembly GCF_052324685.1 of Brachyhypopomus gauderio. NCBI lineage: Eukaryota > Metazoa > Chordata > Actinopteri > Gymnotiformes > Hypopomidae > Brachyhypopomus > Brachyhypopomus gauderio. The sequence continues at coordinate 1,890,950 of NC_135226.1, forward strand.
ATGTCTACACAAGTGTTATCAACTTGATGATGACCCATTCCACCCTGGCCCTGATTAGAACCAGAACCACATATCTAATCCTGACCCTAAACCCTAACCTAGCTCTTCAGTCCCACAGAAAGCTGTTCATCTGAACTGCATATGGAAAAAAACTTCCAGATTAAACAGATAAGCAGCATTGTGACATCTGTGACATTTAATTCCTCCATGATCTGAAACAGGGGTACACTGTCCAGGCAAACAGAGCTGAACATGTTTCAGTGAGGTGTCTCAGCGTCTCAGTTCTCAGAGACATGGAGGAGTCGTGATGGAGATCAGGACCACAGCCCTCACAGATCACTGCAGCTGACATCTCAAACATCTGATTTGATGACTCACATATCTGGCTAACAGTCAGCTCAACGGTTTCTATAACAACCAGCTAAATGCCATTTCCTTTGCTCTCTTTCAGATATTAATGATGTTAATGATATTACTGATAAAAATTATGTTAATGGTGTTAATGATATTACTGATAATAATGATGTTAATGGTGTTAATAATATGAATTATACCTTTGTGACTCTCAACTCGTACAGTGCTATGACAATCTGGATTAAAACATGATCACAGCACAACATGAAGAGCAAGGTGCAACTTACAGTCTGGACTGGACTCAAGCTGCTCTGTGTCCTGGACCCCCCAGGAGACCACGCACATGCTTCCCCGATGAAATGATGTCTTATTTATATCGCTATTAGTCACCATGTTGTGGCTTTAATAACTGACAGTGAGCAAAAACCAAAAACATCATGTTATCATGTACCCCATATATCATTATGCTTTCAATAGCTGTTAGTGTGGGAAAGGTTCATATTATATATATAATTATTATATTATTATGAATACTATATGATGATGATGATTATTATTATTAATATGGAACCCTCAAAATTAATCACTCGTTATGGATCACTCCAAAATTATGGCAGAATTGCTTATTCCACCAGTTCTTTTCTTCGTTCCTCAGAGTGAGCTCATTTCCTGTTATCATCTCTGCTCATTAACTCCACACAACTCAGCAGAGCTGTTTTCTTCTACAGATCATTTACAAAAGCACGTTAGCGCTGGTGGCAGTCAACAACCCTCTCAAAAGCGCGCCAATACTATCCAGGACTGAATGACAGGAAGTGACCTTACGAGTTAGTCCCTGCGCAAACAATGTGAAGCATTTCTCGGGCTGTGGAAGCCTTTGTTATTCTATGCGCTCGCTGCAGAGCAGAGGGTTATTTCTGAACCTGTTTTTAAGATTCTGACACTTAAATAATGAAGCACGGATAAACTCAAATGCACATTAAGAAATGGAGAAAATACAGATCCACAGTGGAGAAGTGTAACCACAGTGTTGAGAGGTGTAACCACGGTGGAGAAGTGTAACCACGGTGTTGAGAGGTGTAACCACGGTGGAGAAGTGTAACCACAGTGTTGAGAGGTGTAACCACGGTGGAGAAGTGTAACCACGGTGTTGAGAGGTGTACCCACAGTGGAGAAGTGTAACCACGGTGTTGAGAGGTGTAACCACAGTGGAACCACAGTGTTGAGAGGTGTAACCACGGTGGAGAAGTGTAACCACGGTGGAGAAATTTAACCACGGTGGAGAAGTGTAACCACGGTGGAGAAATTTAACCACGGTGTTGAGAAGTGTAAGCATGGTGGAGAAATGTAACCACAATGTTGAAAAATGTAACCACGGTAGTGAAAATGTAACCATGGTGTTGAGAAATGTAACCATGGTGTTGAGAAATGTAACCACGTTGGAGAAATGTAACCACGGTGTTGAGAAATGTAACCACAGTGGAGAAATGTAACCAAGGTGTTGAGAAATGTAACCACGGTGGAGAAATGTAACCACGGTGGAGAAATGTAACCATGGTGTTGAAAAATGTAACCACGGTGTTGAGACAGCTGCCTCCTCTACTTCCGCGCACAACAGGTTGTCTGATTAATTCTGTGCGTCAGGTCTTGGATCTTAATTTTGTCCCATATGCGACACAGTTTCAGCAATTCATTTAGTGGCTTGTGGATGTCTGAGCCCAAAATGAGCACAAAATGAGCAGGGCCAGCCATGCCAGTGATGAGACTTCTGAGTCATGAGCAGCTGTGTTTGAGGATCTGAACTCCACCTGGTGCTCATCCACCTGTCTGATATTAATTCAACGTAATAGTGGTTTCCCTGGATACATAAGATTTGATACTGCACCAGGATTGTGTGGACAGGCCACATATACCTTGAGGAGAATATACAATATTATCAGAATATGGCTGCTGTATTAGATCAGTAACAGTAGTATGCAGTATGCATCTCAGTGTCTGGGTCTGCAGGCTCTAATACACCCTGCAGCATGACGAAGAACAAAGCTTCTCCCTCACAGGAGAACTGGGCAATTTCGTGGGGACCGTAATTGGTCCCATAACACCTGTGTAGTGAAGGACAGTTGTTTGATTCCAGGTACTGCACTGACAGTACAGATCCATCACATCGCACAGTGAGAGAAGACAGAGGAAGTGATGTTGTTCATTCAGTTATCCCTAACGAGCAGTTCTAGGTGACCCTGGGTGAGCCCGCATGACACTTTCACTTCGAAGAAATTTACAGGACAAAGAGTTCCAGAACCTTCCAGAATCCCACTAACTCAAATGAAAATGATCCCACTACCTCAAATAAAATGTTGAATATGTCATAGATTCTGTTTAAGACTATGGTCTCTACCAGATACATGATTCTAATTTTGCTCTTAGGACCATCTCATTCACGTCATTCAAATGAGAGTAACAAAATCAGACCTTTCTGTTCTCACCAGAACACATGTAATACAGGGGAATGTCTTGCTGCGTGTAAAGTATCTGATACTAACAGATAATGTTACACTTTTAGTGGCTTGTGTAATTAGTCAAATTACAAATCAACACAGTTACAAATGTCTCTGGGTAATGAAGTCCACTTTAGGTCAACATGAGGAGAGAGGATGAACAGTACAGGGACTCAGTCATAATCAAACCTCGGCCATGACCATAAGGTCCACGGGAGAGAGACCAGAGGAGAGAGACCAGGGGAGAGAGACCAGAGGAGAGAGATCAGGGGAGAGAGACCAGAGGAGAGAGACCAGAGGAGAGAGACCAGAGGAGAGAGGGGAGAGACCAGGGGAGAGAGACCAGGAGAGAGGAGAGAGACCAGAGGAGAGAGACCAGGGGAGAGAGACCAGGAGAGAGACCAGAGGAGAGAGACCAGGGGAGAGAGACCAGAGGAGAGAGACCAGAGGAGAGAGGGGAGAGACCAGGGGAGAGAGACCAGGAGAGAGGAGAGAGACCAGAGGAGAGAGACCAGGGGAGAGAGACCAGGAGAGAGACCAGAGGAGAGAGGAGAGAGACCAGAGGAGAGAGACCAGGGGAGAGAGACCAGAGGAGAGAGACCAGAGGAGAGAGACCAGAGGAGAGAGACCAGAGGAGAGAAGGGAGAGACCAGGGGAGAGAGACCAGGAGAGAGGAGAGAGACCAGAGGAGAGAGACCAGGGGAGAGAGACCAGGAGAGAGACCAGAGGAGAGAGGAGAGAGACCAGAGGAGAGAGACCAGGAGAGAGACCAGAGGAGAGAGGAGAGAGACCAGAGGAGAGAGAGACCAGGGGAGAGAGACCAGAGGAGAGAGACCAGAGGAGAGAGACCAGAGGGGAAAGACCAGTGGAGAGAGGAGAGACACTAGAGGCGAGAGTGTGAACAGTACAGGGACTCAGTCACTCAGCGATAATCAAACCTCGGCCACGACCATAAGGCCCTTATACTGACACTACAGCAAAATAGCGGGACTGAAAACAAATGACCCTACCACAACATAACCAGAGCACAGGGGACAGGGGACCAGTGTATAGGGGACAGGGGACCAGTGTATAAGGGACAGGGGACCACTGCGTAGGGGATGGAGGACCAGTGTGTAGGAGACCTGGTGTGTTTATGCGGTGTGTTAGACTTGTGTTTACAGGTGTTGCGTTTACCTGCTGTGTTTGTGTTTACCTGGTGTTGTGTGTTTACTCAAAGGACTCCCCATAAATATATTCTTCACAATGTTCCAGCAAACAAGTAAACAAGACTCCAGGATGTTGCTGTCTTCCTTCCAGTGGTTCTTCTTATTACCCATTGGTTTACTCAACATTGTGTGTGTGTGTGTGTGTGTGTGTGTGTGTGTGTGTGTGTGTGTGTGTGTCTCGGGGTGAGAGGGTACTGGGAGAGAGGTGAGCAACAACTGTTGCCATGGGTTACTAAGTAACCAGGGTGACTACCTCCCTCTCAGAGGTCTTTCTGAAGCTCCACCTCCTCCATCCTCTTACCAGCAGCATGTTTGAGATTAAAATTAATTAGTGCAAAAAGGGACTGAATAATTAACAAATAAGCCTACAGAACTTTTTAATTATCAGGGAAATTTTATATTATTTACTCAGACAACATATCAAAGGATTCTTTGGTGTAAGAAGCTGGTGAGTTTACTTGACCTGTCCCAGTAAACTCTGCCCCTCCGAGACACAGGAACACTCACCCTTATCCTCCACAGGGCGGCGCTGTGATTAGCACAGACGCTAAAGGAAGGTGACAGGGTGACATGCTAAAGTTCTCAATAGTACAAGGTCCAGTGCCTGTCCCGTGATCCTGTCTAATAATCCTGTCCCGTGATCCTGTCTCATGATCCTGTCTCATGATCCTGTCCAGTGATCCTGTCCTGAGATTCTGTCCCGTGATCCTGTCCTGTGATTCTGTCCCATGATCCTGTCCTGTGATCCATTACATTGTACCTGAAGGTTTCTCCAAAGAATGACAGTTCATTTAGAAGTATTGTAAAACCCTTTTTGTTTTTTGCAGTTAACACCAGCCCCGTTTCACACCTGAGTCCGTTGAACAGGTGCTGGGACCGTCTTCACTGTTGCTCCCTGCCAGGTGCTGTTCACCTACATAATAAATCCATCAGCCAGACATATCAGCATATCGACCTGATATATCAGCATGTACACGCATCACTCCTGTGTTTACTGACCTATACGGCACGGCACCACAGTGCTCGCAGGACTGTGCAGGACATGGTTCCAGGACACTGCCACACAGAGACATTGCGAGGGAGAACAGAGCTAAACACAACTGAGCAGAGCATGCCAGTCTACAGACCTGCCGCCGACAGCTTGGCGAAATCAGTCTACAGACCTGCCACTGATGGACTGATCAATTATAAGCAATCACACATTAACTGATTCACATATTAACACTGAGGTCACACTCAAAAACACAGTTCTCAGACTGTGAAACACAAACTATTTATCATCCATTGTAATGGTTCTGGTTACCACTCAATGTTGACTTCATTGCTGGACTGTTGATTCCAGTGTTATGGTGTTAATAACATCAGTGAAAGGCCTCTTGTCAGTGAGTGTATGAAGGGCGATTTTATTTCAAAGCGTTTTGTTGGCCTCCGTCATGCCAAGCCTAAAGCCGCCCCTCCCCCATATTTAATTTCTCAAATTTAATTGAGTCAGATGAGGTAAGTTTGTACATATCAAATAATCTTTAAAATACAATAGCGAGGTTTTATGAATGAGATGTTTTGACCTTACACCTATTCACACTGGGACATTAGTGAGTAGGTAACCAGTAAGTATTTTATTTGGTGGGTGTGATCCAGTTGCTGTTATAGTGAAACGTGAACAGAAAGATCGGGCAGGTGTAGATAACACAGCCAGACATGAACTCATGAATGAAAACAGCGAGTCCGCCCAGCGGTGTTGTCACACCTCAGATGTAACGGGAGGTGTAATCAGACGCTGCAAACTGCTTACGTGGGGTTCGGCGCGTTGAATATTAACATCCAGAAACTCACGGCAGCACAACCACCTTCCGCCGCGCTAACGTCAACAACAACAGTGCAGAATGAAAACAATGAAACCAAAATATAGCACATGGGCAGGAGAGAGGCATGGTTCGGAAATGATCTAACCATTTGTGTTCGTGTTCCAGGAATCTGGACAAAGTGTTCATGTTAGCAAAGCAAACACATTCGCTCTGGCTCAGGAGGAAAGGACTCGCACAAGCACATGGAACACGAGCATTCTGGGGCACTGTGAGGGGCTGTGAGGAGCTGTGAGGAGCTGTGAGGAGCTGTGAGGAGCTGTGAGGGGCTGTGAGGAGCTGTGAGGAGCTGTGAGGAGCTGTGAGGAGCTGTGAGGGGCTGTGAGGAGCTGTGAGGAGCTGTGAGGGACTGTGAGGAGCTGTGAGGTGTTTTGAGGAGCTGTGAGGAGCTGTGAGGGGCTGTGAGGGGCTGTGAGGAGCTGTGAGGAGCTGTGAGGGACTGTGAGGAGCTGTGAGGTGCTTTGAGGAGCTGTGAGGAGCTGTGAGGGGCTGTGAGGAGCTGTGAGGAGCTATGAGGGGCTTCCAGAGCCTCCAATGAGATGAGGGCTCTCCGGGCTGCCGCCACCCCACACCCAAGGCTGCGGGGAGGGGCAGAAAGCCAACCTCACACCTCAGTTCTCCAGCTTTTGTTGGGGTTTTGCACACAGGGGATCACAGTTTCACTGTTTCTTATGTTGTGGTTGTTATTGGCAGTAGTAACTGTTGTTTTTATTGCTAATCTCAGTTCATTGTACTGATCTCAATATTTAACTTGAAATGCTTTGTCCCATACAAAACCACCACTGATCTAGAAAAGCACTTGAATCAAGACTGTGAAAATGTGGTGGTGTTTAAGTGCTACTCAGAGAATCCACCTGGATTTCATCCTTGGGTACCACAGTACCCAGAGGCGGTCTTTGCATAGAGGCGTTGCTAGGCAATTGCCTTGGGCCCCTCCCACTGTAGGGCCCCCTTGTCTAGCTAATGCCAGGTTCACACTACATGACTTTTCAGTCGTCAGGTTTTTGTGCCGTTCGCACTACACGACTGGTTGTGCTGTAATCGCGAGTCTTTCAGTTGTTGTGGCTTTCACACTACATGACTGATCGGCGACGCGGGCTTACGAATTACACGACTGGGGAATCGCAGACTCATCTGGCTGCCGTCCAAAAACACGAGAACATGAAAACGAAACTCTCGCGAGAACCAGCAACACCACGTAGAAGAAAAAAACTATGTACATGTACTCCACATTTTCGTTATTATTATCATTATTTTTTTTTTACCGTTTAACAACTCCATAGTCCCTAGTTGCCAGAATTATTTCATCTCTCCGTTGCAGTGAACATACAGTTGTGATCAAATTTATTCAACCCCCAATGCTGCGAAGGGTTTTATGGAATTCAGTGCACATTTGTAATTGTGTTCATAATGAAATCTTACAAGGACTTGTTAAAGAACTAAATGCAACTAAGATAGCATCAATTTTTTTGTCATAAAGTATTAAATGGCCTTTTTGTGATTTCTTCATTGACACAATTATTCAACCCCTTTACGACTACCACTCCTAAGAACAGAGGTTCATTCCAGTGTTTTCCATCAGGTATTGAAAACATCTGTGGATGTCAACGAGCAGCAATCAAGCATGATAAGCACCAATTAGGCAGATTTAAAAGGACTGTGATACTCAGCTCCTTCTAGACATCTACTGGTGTGTTTCCAAGCATGGTGAAGGCAAGAGAATGGTCCCAGAAGACAAGAGAAGAGGTTATTGCTCTTCACAAGAATGGCAATGGATATAAAAAGATTGCGAAGTTGTTAAATATTCCAAGAGACACTATCGGAAGTATCATTCGCAAGTTCAAGTTAAAGGGCACAGTGGAAACTTTACCTGGTCGTGGCAGAAAGAAGATCCTGACCGCGACTGCTGTGCGCTACCTGAAGCGTAATGTGGAGAAAAATCTCCGCGTGACTGCTAAGGAACTGAAAAAAGACCTGTCAGATGTGGGCACTGAAGTTTCAGCTCAGACAATAAGGCGCGCACTGCATAACGAAGACCTCCATGCCAGAACGCCCAGACGCACCCCCTTGCTGACTCCAAAGAACAAGAAAAGTCGACTGCAGTATGCCAAAAGTCATGTGGACAAGCCACAAAGGTTTTGGGACAGTGTACTGTGGTCAGATGAAACTAAATTAGAACTGTTTGGGACAATGGACCAGCGCTATGTTTGGAGAAGGAAGAACCAGGCTTATGAACAAAAGAACACCTTGCCTACTGTGAAGCATGGCGGGGGGTCAATTATGCTTTGGGGCTGTTTTGCTTCTAATGGTACAGGAAAGCTTCAACGTGTGCAGGGTACCATGAATTCCCTTCAGTACCAGGAGATCTTGGAGGAAAATGTGATGGAGTCAGTCACAAACCTGCGGCTTGGGAGACGTTGGACCTTCCAACAGGACAATGATCCGAAGCACACATCCAAGTCCACTAGAGCATGGTTGAACATGAAAGGCTGGAACATTCTAGAGTGGCCATCGCAATCACCAGACTTAAATCCAATTGAGAACCTCTGGTGGGACCTAAAGAAGGCAGTTGCAGTGCGCAAGCCTAAGAATGTGACTGAACTGGAGGCTTTTGCCCATGAAGAATGGGCTAAGATACCCATAGGTCGCTGCAAGACACTTGTGTCAAGCTATGCTTCACGCTTGAAAGCTGTCATAACTGGAAAAGGATGTTGTACTAAGTACTAAAAAATAATGTCACTAGGGGGTTGAATAAAACTGATAATGATGTGAGCACAGTAAAGACATTTGTGGTTATTCCATCATAAATATTATGTTATGTTTGTCTAATTTATAAGTGCCTCTTTGATATAATTGTAAATAAGATGACTGAAATGATCAAAATCAATGTCAAACTGGCCAAAACACTTTATTTCAGTGGGGGTTGAATAAATTTGATCACAACTGTAGATATAGTCAATCGCACTATTTCTCCAGTGCTGTCACAATAACTTAAACACAGTCTTGTAGTAAAGTTGTATGAAGCTAGACGCTGCTGTTGACTCACAGTCGCCGACTGGGCTACATATTAAACATGCTAGATATCTGCCGGTCGTCTGCGATGAGTTGGCGACCACTCGGCGAGCGTCTTTCAGCAGTTCACACTACACGACTGAGCGAGCGCCGAGTGATCCCCGATTTGCCTCCGACCACAGTTACAGTCGGCGACTGAAAAACCAGCCTAAAATCGTGTAGTGTGAACCTGAACTTATTTCTTGCATATTAATGTTGATGGGCCCCCTAGCTAAATTCGCCTTGAGCCCCCAAATTGCTAAGTCCGCCACTGACAGTACCCCCTTGGTGCATTTATTTGATACCTTTAACCTGGTTATTCACTGGAGTGAAGCACATGGTTATGTCTGTACATTTGAAAAAGACCAGCCGACTGGCGCTGAAGACAAGACAATAACACAACCAGTGCTTAACACACACTGCTGAACGGTGATCATAGATCATTTAAATCTTACTCTGTATTGGCCTCTTTCAAAATCCCACAGATGATCCTGCAGACATTAGCACTAGATGAACAGATCCAGGGCTGGAGTGGGCCACTTTTTCAGCCCGGGAGTTTCATGCCCAAATCCGGCCCAAAATAATTTTTCCCTCCCCATTGGCCCAAACTAGAGATTGACATGAGCCGGCCCATCGGGAATCCTCCCGAATCTCCCGATTAGCCACTCCGGCTCTGTCCAGATCTGACCCTGCAGAGATTAGCGCTAGAAGAACACATCCAGATCTGACCCCACAGAGATTAGCGCTAGAAGAACACATCCAGATCTGACCCTGCAGAGAGGTGCACTAGGGGCATATGGTTCACTTCTGCCCTTTTTCATGGTAGAATTTCACTAAGCTACTTAAAATTTCACATAGATGTTTTCTGTAATGGTATCAAAACCAGCTATTATGAAACATCAGTTCATCACAGCGGCTTCATGACGTCACGACACATTGATGTCATGTGACCATGTTAAATTTAAACCGATGTGCAGAGCTCTTGGGTGGATTATATTTGATACTAGATGAGTTCTAATGAATTTTCCGATAGCCCGTCATTGAGTGCTTGTGCCCAGCTCATGTTCCCGTTACGTGTGGCGTTTCTGATGTGTTTCTGATTATAAACGTTTTCTGTGCTTGGAGTTGAGCTCATTAAAAGTGTAAAGTGACACAAGCTGTTAACCATTAGAACATCAGACCTGAAACAGATGTGGGTACAACTGAACGCTTCCTTCCCAACAGAACAACACGGATCATGTGTGTCACTGGACCTGATGATTAGTAACTACTACTTACAAAGGCAAAGGTGCATGTGTATTACTAAAGAGGTGAATCTGTTATACACCACCCCTAAGACAAAATAACTCTTTAATGTCCAATTTCTGATGTGACCTGCCAAAAGTATTACAGGGTGTTGAGATACAGGGTGTTGAGATACAGGGTTTTGAGATACAGGGTGTTGAGATACAGGGTTTTGAGTTACAGGGTGTTGAGATTCAGGGTGTGGAGTTACAGGGTGTTGAGATACAGGGTGTTGAGATAAAGGGAGTTAAGTTACAGGGTGTTTCAGCATGTTTGAGTTACAGTGTGTTGAGTTACAGGGTGTTGAGATACAGGGTGTGGAGATACAGGGTGTTGAGATAAAGGGAGTTGAGTTACAGGGTGTTTCAGCATGTTTGAGTTACAGTGTGTTGAGTTACAGGGCATTGAGTTACAGGGTGTTGAGATACAGGGTGTTGAGATACAGGGTGTGGAGTTACAGGGTGTTGAGATTCAGGGTGTTTCAGCGTGTTTGAGTTACAGTGTGTTTGAGTTACAGTGTGTTGAGTTACAGGGTGTTGAGATACAGGGTGTTTCAGTGTGTTTGAGTTACAGTGTGTTGAGATACAGGGTGTTTCAGTGTGTGAGTTAGTGTGTTGAGTTACAGGGTGTTTCAGTGTGTTTGAGTTACAGTGTGTTGAGTTACAGGGTGTTTCAGTGTGTTTGAGTTGCAGTGTGTTGAGTTACAGGGTGTTGAGATAAAGGGAGTTGTGTTACAGGGTGTTTCAGTGTGTTTGAGTTACAGGGTGTTGAGATACAGGGTGTTTCAGTGTGTTTGAGTTGCAGTGTGTTGAGTTACAGGGTGTTGAGATAAAGGGAGTTGTGTTACAGGGTGTTTCAGTGTGTTTGAGTTACAGTGTGTTGAGTTACAGGGTGTTGAGATAAAGGGAGTTGAGTTACAGGGTGTTTCAGTGTGTTTGAGTTACAGTGTGTTGAGTTACAGGGTGTTTCAGTGTGTTTGAGTTACAGTGTGTTGAGTTACAGGGTGTTTCAGTGTGTTTGAGTTGCAGTGTGTTGAGTTACAGGGTGTTGAGATAAAGGGAGTTGAGTTACAGGGTGTTGAGATAAAGGGAGTTGTGTTACAGGGTGTTTCAGTGTGTGAGTTACAGGGTGTTGAGATACAGGGTGTTTCAGTGTGTTTGAGTTACAGTGTGTTGAGTTACAGGGTGTTGAGATAAAGGGAGTTGTGTTACAGGGTGTTTCAGTGTGTTTGAGTTACAGTGTGTTGAGTTACAGGGTGTTGAGATACAGGGTGTTTCAGTGTGTTTGAGTTACAGTGTGTTGAGTTACAGGGTGTTTGAGTTTCTGCTGAAACAGTGTCACTGCGCTTTAGGATCCTGGATGACTGGCCTCTGACGAACCAATGAATTCTCAAATTCTCAATGAATACTCAAATTCTCAATGAATACCCAAAACAATGAAACCAAAAAGAACTGTGTCAGTACCAGCCATACCTTATTCATAATCACTGCATAAGGACACAGTGTCCCTCGGTTTTACATCACATCAGATAATCTCCCCTCACGTCAGCCTCTACCTTCCAGCCTGTATTCCTGTCAGTATTCCTGTCAGTATTCCAGAGCTCTGACTCACGGAAAAGGGAGGATTCTGTTTCACATGCTCCTGTCATGCTTGAACTGAAAAAGTGTTCCTTTCTGTTAAAGTCTGATTAGTGTGTGTTTAAATCTTTAAAGCAGCATCAAAGTAAAAAAAAAATATATTAAAAAAAATATGCGCATGTTCCAATGAAAATGTTTGCTTTCATATCTTAATGTTGTTTTATCATGGACAACTTTAATTAAAGTGTATGATTTTACTGTGATAATCATCCTCTTACTTTGTAAATGCGTTTTATTAGGACATTAAAACCAGCAATACTGACTTATCACATTGTGCTTTACAAGAACTCCAGTCATTAAATGTGGACCATGGTTTTTGTGAATGAGAATCACGATCTGTCCATTAGCTGTGGCTTGCAGTTTCTGGAATGTGAGGGTTGCATAACAAGTGCTTTTATTCTGACAGGGTTAAATACTCTGAGTGGGGACACCAAGATTAACCACACAATAGACGTGAAGAATTTGGCTGTGGTAGTAGATTCCTGCAGAAAAAGAGCCCCAAAGGACTCAGAAAGAGCTCAAAGAGGAACTTTTCTCTCGTCCTTTACCACAACATCCCCACCGAGCGAACAGGACACACTGGCGCTGGTTAACGCACGTTGAAGACGCGATTGTGTAAGAGTTTGTGCGAGGGAGACACATCAGTGGAGAAGCAGGTCAGCGTCTTCACTCATTAACAGGATGTGTCTGTGTCGTGAGGCAGGACTGGGTAGATCCCCCCCGCCTCTAGCTGAACTACACCCCCACTGAATAAAATTCACGTTTTCAGACACTTGGTCTCAAACTGCAGCGGTTTTAAAAACTGGTGAATCATTCCTTTAAGTTAATCCTGTCACAGTAACCATAGTGACACCACGTATTGAGGATCGTTGCACTGCTTGGATAGTTGTTGTCTATTCCCTCTCGGTCGAGAGCCCCCTCCCTGACCTACATGGCAACCTTTACGGTAACACAGGAAACTGCACACCCCAGCAGAACCGGCACCTGCCAGTGCCATCTGCTTCTTCACGCTTAGTGGGTCAAAGGGTGAACACAGAGCCTTTCCGCACTGGTGACCTAAGAGCCACTGGGGGTGGGGGGGCCGAACGTGTCTGCGGAGCGTGTTTGTGTAAGTGGTGACCCTAATGGTCCCGCGCCAGGGTGGTGATGCTCCTGAACACCTGTTTCACATCAGTTAGCTCGGCGGACGCCACGTGCTGAAGGTCTGGTGTGTGCACGCCGCCCGGGAGACTCTGCTAAGCTAATATTACACACAGCAACAACCTTTATCCTTCCGCGCAACAAACCACGGCTAGAAACGTGTAGGACCCAGTTACGATTAACCTGGAATACGTGGAGAAAGTGTTCTTTAAGCTAGCTGCACGGAAAAAACTGAACTTTAGCTATTCAGAGGGGAATTATAGCATTATAGCAAGAACACAACTGTAAATAATAACTGTAAACATTATTATTGCACTTTATTATATATCTAACAGATAAATCATCAAGTGCTACTTGTGCCTGGATGTTTTGAGCTGCAGGGGGCTGAAGAATCTGGAGTTGTTTGGTTTTGCCTGTTAGAAAGATCATGTATACATTCAGTAATAACGTGATGATGTTTTCATGGATGAAAACATGTAGACATTTACAGCACTGAGAAAAACGCTAAAGGCTGAAGCAGATTTAGTTATAGGGTCTGCGTCAAGGCGGTGTTTGCGTCCGATACAGTGAACACACAGTGAACTGGCAGCAAGACGGGTTTCAGTGACTGCAGGTTAGGCCTGGAGTCTCTGAGAAAGACACCTAAAGGCATTCTTCAGAACAGAAAGGTGGGAAACTAAACTAATTTGGGTCTGTCCCCTCAGTCTCGTTGGTCTTATTCCACGGTTTTATGGTGGTTCTCCTTTTAAGCTCAAGGAAGTTCACGTCGGTGGAGAAACTACACTACTGGAAAAGTGCACCCCATCCACACTGACGGCAGCTCTGTATGAACAAGGCACCTGGCGCTCAAGGAACATGAGAACGCTTTGGGAATAATAATAAAGAGAATCAAAACCCAACCCCAGGTGATAGACCTCAGGATGTAATAAGCCTTGTTATTTTTGTTTATTAGGCCTAGTGTTAGAGGTTAGGGGTTATCAGGCTTTCTCCAGGTATGATATCATCACCCTCGGGGTTCCAGCAGTATGTACATAGACCAGTAGCGAACCGTGACCATTAAACCTGGGCCCGCTACTCCCCCCCCCCCCCCCCCCCCAAAATTTTTTTTCCTCTCCTAATAAACTGCACTAAAGAATAAAGAAAAAACCGAGACGACAGTATAACTTTAGAAACGCATGTAGTGCGTTCAAATAACATTTGTACTAGATAACTTGTTAAGCAAAATAAGTTTCCAAACAAAATAAGGTTTCACAGCTCCGTGGTTCTCGCAAGCGGAATATGTAAATGAGGACGTCAAAGGGCCGAATCGAAACTAGCTAGCGGCCGTAGGCTAACGACAGCTAGTGTCGCCACAGCGGGCGGAAATTATCATACAGTTAAGCCCGCCCACTAAGAGGGAAGATATGATTGGTCAATTTTACTGTCATTTGAAACTGGTATTGCGCTGAATTATAACTGCCAGGCCCTCTGTAAACGAACAGCGGGCATCACAGTCCTGATAGGGGGAGACACAGGCTCACAGGCTTCCACTTAACCCCTCACCTTCCAACACAGATTGAATAGACACGGTTGAATAATTTATTTGCTTATATTTTTGTAACTGTTTAGATGTCGATTGTAAAACTGTAAGTAGATAAAATAAAATTGGATAATTATATATATATAATGTTTTAAGAATATTTTAGGCCCTCTGAGAGGGCGTAGAGGGCCCTGACGGTTCCCCACTGACATAGACACACGCATTCATACATAGATATACTGTATACTATTACATATATATTGTATACACACACACACACACTTGCTTAGACCAACGTGATATGATGTGATAACGATCAGTTCTGGAGTCCACCACTTTGCAACATG